>NC_051236.1:29387500-29442500 GCF_015220715.1 Pygocentrus nattereri
TCTTCTTCTTCTAGCAGCACATCCTGCTGTGCTGTCCAATAATCTGCCTGTTTTAATGTATGACTCCTGACAGATGCTCATATCTTTCTTGTAGAAAGGATTGCTGTTAATAACAGCAGAGGAGCAACAAAGTAATAGGAAAAAAATATGCGTTTGATTTCAGCTCATGTATCGCAAAATGTATATTAAGAATTAGCAACCTGATTGGTTAAATTCAAACTGACCAATCATAAGGAAGCCGGTTAATAAGTAATATGTATTCCTTTGAGTGTGGTACACGTAGACCATAAGCATAGAGGTGGGTGATATGGCAAAAACAGAATATCATGATACTTCAAGAAATTTTCATGATACACAATACATCACAACATTAATTTTTACAATACAATATTTTTTATGCAATATTTGGCTCACAGGGGCGGCACGGTGGCGTGGTGGGTAGCGCTGTCGCCTCACAGCGAGGAGGGCCTGGGTTCGATTCCCCGGCCGGGCGGCCAGGGTCCTCTCTGTGTGGAGTTTGCATGTTCTCCCCGTGTCTGCGTGGGTTTCCTCCGGGTTCTCCGGTTTCCTCCCACAGTCCAAAGACATGCAGTCAGGCCAATTGGACATGCTACATTGCCCCTAGGTGTGAGTGACTGTCTGTGTCTGTCTGTCTGCCCTGCGATGGACTGGCGACCTGTCCAGGGTGTATCCTGCCTTCCGCCCGATGACTGCTGGGATAGGCTCCAGCATCCCCCCGCGACCCTGACGGAGAAGCGGCTTAGAAAATGGATGGATGGATGGATGGATGGATGGATGGATATTTGGCTCACTGTGCTGCACTAAATTCAGTTAAATGGGACTAATTTTGCTCTTTATAATGAAACATGCAGCTGGCGTTCTGCAAGTACTGACTATATGTACAATATGGTCAGAGAAGCATATTGCACTGTATTGTGACATCATTCTTCATGGTAACAATATGAATGGTCACTTTGCCCAGCCCTATTCAAGCGTCTCTCTTTTCTATATTTCTATTGTCTTTCTATTGTCAAGGTGCTTCTTTATTAAATTTCTAACCAGTAAACTTTCTTTAGTAAACAAAGTAGGTAAAAATATTTTACAACATCTCAAATACTGGATATCTAGCCTGCTTGGGCCAATTCCACTTTGTTCTCTTCAGAAACACCACAGTTTCCAAAAGGTATTTGCATGAAGTATAGCCCTCAAGTATACCCTGCAGGAAATAGTGCAATTAGCAAAGTAGCGTGGTCTTTAATTCCCTCCATTTGGCTCATACAGGATTATTCACTTTGCAAACTGGAGCCTCTCTTTCAGACCAAGCGTAACTGCAGTTCAGGGTTTGGTTTGTCTGAAATGTTTTGCCCCATGCTTGGGTTGCGCTATAGGGAACAGAACTGAAAACACGCCGTGGGTCAGGCTCCTATACCCAGATATAATCCTCTCCCCTACATACATACACATAGGTGATGATGGACAGATATGTCAACCAGTAAGCTTTCACGAAGCCTCTGAGAGCGGATGGAGATTGGTGGGAAGATTTAATGTAAAGTTCTTGTTGTAAAAGTCAGGGGAAATCATTCAGAGAGCATGTAAGAGTGTAGTCATGTTTGATCTCTCTTCACTAGTCAATAAGGACGTTGGGAAGATGTTATCGATCATGCTCTGTGTGTATAAAAAGGTGATGTCAACTTTCCTGGAACACTGGAGGCAATATACAATCTGCATATTGCCTCCAGTGTTCCAGGAAAGTTGATCTGCATCCACAAAACAAGCGGGCAAACAGAACACTTCACCACATATGGAAATAATACAAACTCCTGATGCTACATTCTTGAGGAATGCTATGGTGTTAAGGCACATTTGAAAATGATTATTGCATCGAACCACAAGCTACATGAAAGCACTCACCAGTGTGTATTAGACAGGAAGAGCATACAAGCAGGCATAAAGTCGGACTAAATCATGCAATTTTCTGATGATAGTAAAGCATTAAGCCTTCTGAAAAGGGTCTGCTGCTTTCCTGACTAAATATGGTGGGTTATTTGGGGGTTGCCTGCCTCAAAACCTCAAGCCAAAGCCCCCGGGTTTGTGCCTCCTCGATTCAGCCAGTGGAAAGGAAATGCCTTGGATTATACCATGTCATTGTTGTAGGAGAAGGACTACAGGATCTGTTTTCTGCTTAAAGCAAGACCAAAAAAATATTTCCTTTTCCCCTCAACCAAATCTAGATGACCAGTTGTATAAAAGCTTCCACCACTTGTTAGCTACATTAGCCAAAACTAAAGAAAACATTTTGAACATCAAACATGTCTTGGCTGATCAACTATGATTAGCTGACTCAGTCAAGATTCATGTAGCTAGAAAGCTACACAAATACCCATAACCCATTTAAATACCCATTACACCTAATTCTCAAGTCTCATGCCTTGGGGCCAAATCTCTTGCTATCATGCCAAACCTCACAGTTGGCCACTTTTATCCTGTATGAGATACAGTGCTGTTACTATTGTGGCATTCTCTACACCAGAGCTTCCCAGGCATTGGGCTGCAGGCTGGTACCAGACTGTGGATCTTTGATACTGGGCCACAAGAATGCAGCAGTGGGCAGAGAGAGCTATCAGGAAACTGCACAGCTGGGGGGCCACCAGCCATACTGATTCTTCATTTCTGCCTGAAATGACTTTCAAACTGCACAGCTTTCAACTCCACTAGTAAAAGCATGACATGGTCCGCAAAGCGAACATTGCTGTTTTTCGTGAAAGAAAAATGCTGCAAGAGTGTTTTGTGGCATGACGCTTGTGAGAGGTCAAGTGGTCTTTACTGTCATGCCAGGTGAGAAGCAGCTCACCTGTACATTTGTTTTGAAAGCCCTTTCAGTCAATGCACTCCACTACATTTTGAGAAATCTGTCGTTCCTTTTGGATTTTGTGTGTATAAAAACGTAACATGTCAAAATGAAAAAAGCACAAACCAATTATGGAACTAACCAAACCTGTAAATAGACCACAATATAGAAATATGTCCACATATGCAGTCGTGACTGGCGTGTTTCTTTTTATCTGAATTCATACAAACACTTTAATTTTATAGGTAATTAGTTTGGGCTGGTTCATGTTTATGAACAGACGCCTACAGATCAACATAGTAAAGGAGCTCATCTGTGATCCTGAGTTTAAAGCCAGTTTCTATTCAACTTAAACTTGGAACTAAGTTGTAAATAAATCTGAAACTGAAACTTTGCTTGTGTGTAAAAAGTGATTTCAGAGCCACTCGGTTCTCCCTGATGGAAACTGTTTACCTTCAGTGTTTTGTGCTTCTGATCATTTTAATAGACGTCAGCGTCACTAATTAATGACGTTCTATTAAAAGACTGGTTTACCAAGAGAGACGCTGGAGGACTTTCACCTGAAATGAGTTCATGAAGCCAGTCTGGTTATAAAAATGATAACAGGACCAGATCAGAGCCAGAATTACTCTTTTAGTACTTTTACTTTATACTTAAGTACATTTGAAGGGAAATACTTTAGTACTTTTACTCAAGTGGAGGTCTAAAGGGAGGAACTTCTACTTTTACTGGAGGAATATTTTACCTTGGGTATCTCTACTTTAACTCAAGTATATGATTTGTGTACTTCGTCCACCTCTGGTCCGACATCTCTTCATGGATTGCAGCTCACCACCTGAAGCTCAATCCTAGCAAGACTGAGCTGCTATTCATCCCTGCAACTACAGGTCCTCATCATGATCTTGCCATCTCATTCAAGATCTCTCTGATTGTTCCATCTGTAGAGGCAAGACGTCTTGGTGTGATTCTGGATGGCCAGTTATCATTCTCGACTCACATCGCAAACCTAACTCATGCAGATTTCTCTTGTACAACATCCAGAGGATCCGACCCTTTCTCACTCGAAAGGCCACCCAGGTGCTAGTGCAGTCTCTGGTCATCTCAAGACTTGACTACTGCAACTCGCTCTTGGAGTTCATCAGTCCATCAAACCTCTGCAACTCATCCAGAATGCAGCAGCACGGCTCGTCTTCAATCTGCCCAAGTTCACCCCACTGCTGCGCTCCCTTCACTGGCTTCCTGTAGCTGCACACATCAGATTTACAAAGCCAAAAATGGACCAGCCCCTACCTGCTCAATGGCAATGGTGAAATCTCTAACTGTACCACGAGCCCTTTGAGCTTCGGGTACAGCTCGGCTTGACCCGCCATCCTTCAAGGCGTGTGGAAGACGAGCGTTGAGAATGTTCTCCGTACTGGAGCCCAGGTGGTGGAATGAACACAGCATTTAAATGAGCACCGAATTAAGCATTGATTGTAATGCATTTATGTACTGTATTTTATTGCACTGCACTGTGTAGTGTAGTGTAGTGTATTTTATTGCATTGCACTGTTCTGTGTTCAACTCTGTTCCTTTTTTCTGGGTATCAACAGTGACTCTGTGTTTCTAGCAGTATCTGAGCTCAGGACCGTCTTTCTCTCTAACCTATTGGTAACTAGCAAAGATACTTTCTCTAGACAGACAAAGCACTTCTTGTAAGTCGCTCTGGATAAGAGCGTCTGCTAAATGCTGTACATGTAAATGATTAGAAGTAAAAAGAATTTGGCAGAATTTGCATTCCTAACTTCTACATAAGGGCTACTGCTTTCCTGACTAAAAAGCCCCCTGGTTTGTGCCCCCCTCAGTCCAGGCAGAGGAAAGGAAATGTCTCAGGTCATGCCATGTTGTTGTTTAGGGAGGGAGAAGCAGAGGAGCCGTTTCCCTCAATAGCATCACCTTAAAAAAACATCACTGTAAGTGGCGCTGATAGGACTGATAGTTTATCTCTCAGGCAATTCTGTTTTCATCCAAAGTGGTGTGAAAGTGGTTTCTTTAGACAAAACAGCTTCCAATCAGCCTCCATGACGACCACAGGCGAGACACTGTCTTTTACAGGCGGACTGTGAAAGTCTTCAGGCTGCTGGTAATGGAAATATCAGCATGCCATGCTGAAGTGTTTGTATGTGGCAAAAACACAACACAGACACAATTAGGGGCGTTTTCATGCTCCCCAAATGTTAGTTAAACAGTGCTAGTGTGATGTTTTCCATCTGAGAGCTGAACTAGTGAGGGGTTCTGGAAAAGGTGGGGGCAGAAAAGCACCCGAGAAGCGGAGGGTAACAGGGCATAGCTGTGGCTAACAGCTAAACCTCAGCTTTGCGCTAATCGCTGCAACTTCCACAGAACCATATGACTGCCAAACATCCAGTTACCGTCTGCAGACTCACAGCAATCAGTAGCAACCTGTGAGCCTCAGCCAGATGCAATTACACACCCATCTGTCTGAGAGGGATGGTTACCTTGGCATGGCTCGTGTGTGTACGCGAATGTGTATTCCTGTGTGTTTTTCCTCCAGAGACACACACCTGAATGCATCTTTTTCGGGAGTGGAAAGACTTCTGGCAGGTGTTGGGTGATGTTTGTTTGTGAAAGAGAAACTAGCGTAAAAGAGCCGAGTGTTTGAGCATGTTTGTTGCGCCGGCGTTGAATATTCATTACGGAGAGACTCTGGGTGAGAGTAAATGTGGCAGAGAGAGAAAGAACAGAAAGAGGTAGAGAGATAAAGGCCTAAATCTGCCTTCACATGCTATCGGAATTTCATGATAACACATCAGGAAGTTGTTGTGAACACCTAGTCAGATCCGTTTGGTGTATTTACAGGAGAGCAGAGGATGTGATAGTCAAAATATATAAAGCAACTGACACTAATAGATGCAAGCAAATGTCTGAAGCCTAATGATTAACGCTTTAGAACCAAAGCATAACAGTAGCATATCTTTACACTGCTGACTGTGTCATACACCTGCACCTAGTGAAATATACGCTCTAATTCAGCACAAACCAGTTATTAACAACCAATTCAGAGTTCAAGATGAAAAAAATATGCAAATGCATAAATAACTCAAAATCCTAAATTATTTTTTACTAGTAAAACAACGGAAATGCTCATTTGTTCATTCAAAACTATTTGAACAAACAATCTGAAGATTTAAGCACTTCAGGCAAGTGTAAAAGTCACTTAAAGATCCTACTGTCTTTATGCACTGGCATGTACACAGCCAGCTGTTTTAAGCTGTGGAGACGGTAACACTTTATAAAGATGGCCCACTGAAGATGCTTTGTAGATGCTCAGTCCAACTTTAACCAACATTCAAATAAATATCTTCTAAATACAACAAAACACAAAGTTGAGGGAGAAATATTCTATTAAATCTATCCCTAACCTTAAACCGAACCCCAAGCGTAACCTCAAGGCAAAACCTACACCTGCTCCTAAACCGAACCCTAACCATAACGTTGTTGATAATCAACTAAGGACAACCAGAAAGTTTATGAAAAATGCAGGTAGCTGTAGATCATCTGTAGGGGACCATCCAAATAAAGTGTGACTGGGGATGCACAAATTTATAGCAGTGTAAATGTGACATCATGCTAAAAATTCTAGATGTTTACAGTGATGTGTACAGGTAACAAGCTCCACACGCACTTCTACAGGTGCATCTAATGCTTGTGTGCTCAACGTTTAGGTTGAGGAAACATATTTAGGACTTAACTGTCTATGCCTCACCCACAAATGTATTCTCCTGCGGCTGCTGTTGCTAGGCTGGACAAGATTTACATGAATTCCATTCAATTTAATGAGAAAACCACTACACCTCACCTATCCTGACAGTGTGACCTTTAACATTCATACAAAAATAATGGGTAAACCTTCTTCTCTGTTCATATTACTGTTGTGTTATTGTTTTGAGTCTGGGCTTCTCTCAAGGTTTCTTCCTCTTGCTCTTAGGGAGTTTCCCTGGCATTATCACCACTGGCTTGCTCATGGGGGGCCTGGACCTGGTTTCTCTCTGTAAAGCTACTTTGTGACAATGTCTAATGTAAAACCACTACCTAAATTAAATTTTGAAATATAAATACATAAAATAATTTATTCAAATGCATACATGAGATGAACCCCTCAGTGTCCTGTTAGAGTGAATGGGATTTTTCCATTAGCCCATGATGAATGCGTAAGAAAGAAAACAAAGTGATCATTCAAACTCACGTGGAAGATTCGCCTGACTCCAGGGACGAGTTTCTCCGTATGGAGCTTCCACAGGACGGGCTGCGGCGAGTTCAGGAGAAACACCAGCGGCTTGTGGTGAACAGAAAGAGACTGGATTGGCCTCAGATGCAGTGCTACCTGGAGGGAGCGAACCAGGAGAGAACAGGTTAAAACCAACAGCCAGAGGGGAAAAAAGACGATGTATATTGGTATTTTTTATTTAAGTATATTTTTATTTAAGCATATTTTATGTATACTGTTTCTCAAATTTCTCAACTTCCTTTATTATTTTCTACTATTATTATTATTACTAAGGGTGTGATCGGTGCGTGATAAGACCAAGAGTGCCTTCACAACACAAGACTAACACAGAGTCCCTGTATTTTTCCATCAACATCAGTGCTATTATAATGTCCCACAATGTCTCAGTCTGCTCTCCTCTCCTCCTCTGTCCTCCCCTGTCTCACATATTTTGACTCTACATGTTCTGAAGCACAGTGGGAGCCGCTTGCTGTGTTGACTGTTCCTTGGTAATTACCACAGCGTCACTCACACTGATTGTTGCTCTTTATCATTGAGTTGTTCATGTGAAACACTTGCTGATAAAGTCACAGTGGCTGAGAAACAGCTATGCTGTTTAACAGCACAAATAATACCAAGAGCTTAAAGACATCTGAAGCCTAATAGAAGGAGAGAGAGAGAGAGAGAGAGAGAGAGAGAGAGAGAGAGAGAAAGGCAGAGGGAGGAAGAAAGTCTTTGTATTTTATATGTCGCTTGTTCTATGTATCTACACCATAGTGATACGTGAACACTGCTATATAACACTATCAGCAGGAACTTGCTCCCTCTTATATCTCTGATCTCCTTAAGACATACAGTCCTGCTCGCACCCTCCGATCCTCGTCAGCTGGCCAGCTCACTCTCCCTCCAGTCCGCTTGTCCACCGTGGGAACTAGAGCCTTCAGCCACTCTGCCCCATCTCTCTGGAACACCCTTCCTACCCAAATTTGCAATATTGATTGTCTAACTACCTTCAAATCTCGGCTTAAAACCCATCTATTCACACTTGCATACTCCTGATTCCTCATCTTCACTTTTCTCTGTTTGTCTTGTTTCTCGTCTGGTTGAAAGTATTTGAATGTATGTTGATTTGTTTATCTGTTTATTTGTTTTTTGTTTTTTATCCTCTTTTATACTCTACCATTCTTCTTTTAACCGTTGTAAGGTGTCCTTGAGTGCTTTGAAAGGCGCCATTACTAAATAAAATGTATTATTATTATTATTATTATTATAAAGGCAGTGGTCAAATGCTGTCATGACTTGTAACGATACATTTTGAATATCACTGGAAATAATCCATCATGACAACTCATGACAGCATTGACATATGCCTCAATATGTTTATAGCACGGTTATTTCACAGTTAAGTAAAACACTGCCAAAATTGCCAATACGTCTCACAATCACAATTCATTGGCAAATGATGTCAATTTGATTTTATCTCTTTAAAATAAGCTTCAGTGTAGATATTTAGAGATCCAGAGACATAAGCACCTAAATCTCAAGGGGAAAAGGTCAATGCTATCACACGCTTTTATTCTCTTTCATGCTTCGTCCTCTTTCTGTCGGCTCCACAAGACTGATTCTCAGTCTAATAGAGTTAAAGAGTTAACAAGACACATACAGCATGATCAAAGATGTACAGTACAGCACACGCAGACACTAAGGCCTCTTCCTTGTAAAGCGGCTAATCAATCAACCCTTCAAACATCGCATCAGTATAAACGTTCAGAAACTTCACGACTGTCCCCTTTAATTCATTCAAATCGGCCCAGTGTTTAGTGCTTTGGTCATTTTGTTCTGGTCATGGTTAAATGGATCAGCTTTTGAGTATTCTGTGTGTTACCCTGTTCTCTATCACTGTATAAAAGAAGCTCTGTGATGCCTTTATTGTTGGATGCACTGTGATAGTTTCTGAATGTGCAGGCATGTTCAGACTGCACTTTACATTGTTTTGGAAGCAGTCAGGGTGGATTTAGAGGTATTTAGACAGAGGTCTGGAATGGGGCCCCCTGGATGCACATTTTTAAACATTTAAACTACATTTTGAGATGGTTATAAGAATAATATAAGATTATTTAACGACTTCCAGACATTGTTTTACTTGCCTGAAGTTATTTTATTAAGTGAAATTATCCCACCACTTTCGCAGATAATTTGGTTTGCTTTGAGAAATATGCTCTGCCAATATAGTGGAACAAATAGATTATGGAGTAATGTAGAAATTAAGTAATGAGTAGTGAGATTACCTTTTTTAAGAAGTAATAAGTAATGTAATCCCATTACAGTTTGAGAGAAGTATTTCAATTACTTTTTGAGGAGTTACTCAACAGTAGTTACACTATCTGTACTAACAAACTTTACTTTTCTGCCTCTTTTGTGTTTCTTGATGAATTTATTTGATTGTTCTTCTCAATACAACCATAATGCTGATTGCTTACGTTGTTCACTGGATGGTTTTTAGGCAGCTGCATTATCATGGAATTGTCTATTATAAGCATGACTGAGGAGTGCTGCCCTGCAATGGACTGGCGACCTGTCCAGGGTGTATCCTGCCTTCTGCCCGAAGACTGCTGGGATAGGCTCCCCCTGTTTCCCCCACTGTAAACAGTTTTACTGTAAACATATGACAGGCAACCAAAACATAAAGATGATTCGTTTTCTTGCTCAAAATGGTTTTATAATAAAAATAAAGCAGAATCCATAAATATTCAGCTTTATTAGATCATGTTTTTTACACAATAAATAAATATGATGACAGCACAGACATACTTTTGAGATTTTCTGTCATTAATCTTAAAGGGGTAATGAGAAAAAAGGGTAGTGGGAAAACTGTCAAATCATTATTTATTAAAAAACATCCTCTTCATATCACTTTAAAGCACACAAAGCTGTGTCTATGTATTAGGGGACAAGGCAGACAAACTGAGCGCACCTTTTCATGAAGAGATTTCTTTCAGTGGGCATCAGTGTATCTCTGCTGAAGACGGACATCGTAAAAGATATTTACCACGTGCTCATATGCTCCCGAGATTTAAACGGCACTGATACACAGTGAAACGTCGCGTTGTTCACTCCTGATGAATAGAGTGTCTCTAACTAACCTCTCAGTAATGGACTTTACACACAGAGCCGAGTGACAGATCACTGACAGAGAGAGAGAGAGAGAGAGAGAGAGAGAGAGAGAGAGAGAGAGAGAGAGAGAGACAGAGAGTGAGAGAGAAAGGAGAGAGAGAGAGAAAGAGAGCAGAAAGACAGAGAGAGAGAGAGAGAGAGAAAGGAGAGAGAGAGAGAAAGAGAGCAGAAAGACAGATAGAAAGAAAGAGCATTTTTTTGGCAGCTGGGTTAACCTGCACCCAATGCGAGAGCCTTTATAGATCTGTATTCATGAGCACCCAATGAGTGTCTCCCCACTGTGTGTGAGTGTGTGTGTAGGAAGGCTGGGGCAAATCTGAGTGTTTAGCAATGAGCTCATAAAAAAGCTGCAATAATCATAACAGAGTGAGAAAGAGAGAGAGAGAGATGTGGAAAGAGGAGAGTGGAAGAAATTACGAAGTCCTTATCACAGCAAGGGTTTGGCACACACACACACACACACACACACACACACACACACACACAGATGCACATGAGCAGGAGTCCCATAAGCATTGCGTTTTATTCTTTTCTGAATCTGTGTCTTTTTTCCTCTTTGTCTTCACTTAATCGTGTTTGTCGCGGAAAGTTTCTGTTAAGTGTCTGACCTCAGAAAAGCCTCCCCCACCGGAGAGAGGATAAAACCAGCAAAAAAACCTAAATTAACAACCTGAAACAGAGACGGAGATACACACTGCGCTCAGTGTGCAGAATAATAACGGAGAATAAAGAGACATAGATAAGAAAAGAAAGAGAGACGAGAGGGAGAAGGAGGAGTGAGAGGAGGAGAAGAAAGAGAGGGAGAGATTAAGAGCTGGAGAGAAAGAACGAGACAATAGAGAGAAAGAGAGTAAACAGGGAGAGAAAGAGTTTGTGAGAGACAGAGAGAGTAAATGAGAGAGAGTAAGAAAGTGAGCGAAAGAAAGAAATGAGAAACAAAGCAAGGGAGAGTGAAATGTAGAGAGAGAGAGAGAGAGAGAGAGAGAGAGAGAGAGAGAGAGAGAGAGAGAGAGAGAGAGAGAGACACACACGTGTGTAAGTACAAACTCCCCCGATTGTAAAAATTGTGGAATTTCAGAATCAGACACAAAACACTCCAAGAAAAATGAGTCATAACACCATAAACACAGTGAGGCACAAACACAGTCATGACAGCCGAAGCGGCTGGTGGAAGGTGAGAAGCAAATTATTTTGGCCAGCTCTCTCTCTGTCTCTCACACACACACACACACACACACACTTTACAGATGACTACAAGTCACTGATGAGCACAAACAGCCCACTAAGGCCCAATGAACTCAATCCATCAGCATAACGCATGCTCCACAGACCTCAGAGGACGAGTCGTCATTCTGTCTGAGTCATACCCAAAAGAGGAATTCCGGCTCTTTTTTTCTCAACAAAGAAGTGAACGCTGTTTTCAAAAATCGATAAAGAAAAACCAGTATGTTTTGTCCTATGTACATTTCTCCTGAATGTCTCTGGGTCCTAGAGGTAATGACGAGGTCATTAAAGTGTCTCTACACATGTTGTATCCGATAAAGGCACCACTGTGATTCAGGTTGGTTCTGTGTGGGTACTGTATGGACTGGGGAGTGAATGTTTGTGATTGTTTATATTGTACATCAAACTATTTTAGTATAAAAAAAACTGAGGAAAAATCGTTTTCCCATGATATAGAACCTTTAAATGATCCAATCATGATTAAATCTTCACCTGATCAATACATAACACATGTACACCTGTCTTTTCAAGTGTAGCTTCTGCAATCAGGTACTGACCAGATCTTACTTCTTCTTGCATTATTTCATTTTTAATCAGGTGGGTAGGGTGCAAGAGCTGAGTAGCTGGGGCCTAAACTCTGCAATTTGCGGTAACAGACCAGAGCGTTCCAGGCATTTCAAGTTGCAGAGAAAGACAGCACAGCACGTTACGTACATTTTGCTCAAATATGAATTCCATTTGGGAGTTTGTTTTTTCAAATCTAACTTTTGCTGGTCTCCACTGGACTCCACCACCAACACTGTCAGGTGTGCAGCAGATTTCTGTTTTTTTTATCACTTTCATTTATTGTTAGTTTTTTTTTTTTTTGAGTGAGCAAGTCCGATCATTTGAGTAATGCAGTATATATGGACAACAGACTTCATTTTATACATATTTTGTACAAAAATGAGTATTTTAAACACCAAAAACACAAAACAATATTAGACTAAACTATAAAAGTGCAGCAAAAGAGCAGCCATGTATGAGACATGCAGTAGATTATTACATGACCCTATAAGATACGAATTTATCCACACATCATCATTCTTAAAATGACTTTCAGGCTTAGTAAATCGCACTGCAGGTGCTAAATTCAAATGCACTGACCATCCCTATATTTTTGACCCTTTGGAAGACGCCCTAAATTGTATATTCATTAAGGCATATGTAAAATACACAGCATGTGCTCATTGTATTGTCCTCATTTGGTCTTCTACAGACCCTGTTAATGGATCAGCTTGCACATTTTTTACAGACATTGTCAAATTGTGTTTGTGTGTGTGTGTGGAAGAAAGAGAGGGAGATTGGCAAGACAGACGGAGCAAGTTAGTGTTTAGCAGTGGTCCAGACCAACAAGAGACAGAGACACAGAGAGAGAGAGAGAGAGAGAGAGAGAGAGAGAGAGAGAGAGAGAGAGAGAGAGAGAGAGAGACAGAGAGAGAGAGAGAGAGAGAGAGAAAGAGAGAGGCAGACAGACTTAAAAAGAGACAGACAGATAGGCAGTGTTATATTGGTGTGTGCTGCAGGTTGGCATGAGCAGGTGTGTGTTTGGCCTTTATTTGCCCGCCTGTGGTGTTAAACTGTGTCTGGACGTGGGGGTCTGTCTGGACAGATCAAGTTACACTGAAACGCACAACAGCCAAACAGCTGCAGCCTACACAGCACGTCCACCTGGCCAACACTAAGCTGTCCGTCACACTGTCCAACGATCTGCTTAAATCACAAACCAGTCACTAAGGAGAATCAGATAAATGCAAATACACAAAACAAAAACAAACACACTCAAATCTACAGGCTGAACAGCTTCAACCTAGATTTTTACAAAGTAAGATGTCGATCATGCAGTCATCACTTTTATCCTCTGATACTGGCCTTAAAAGATCTACTGATAATAAATATTTTTCTCTGATTATCAACTGATGATTCACATGATTATGCTCCATTGAAATTCAAGCACATCCACAATTTACGGGCGGCACGGTGGCGCGGTGGGTAGCGCTGTCGCCTCACAGCGAGGAGGGCCTGGGTTCGATTCCCCGGCCGGGTGACTGGGGTCCTCTCTGTGTGGAGTTTGCATGTTCTCCCCGTGTCTGCGTGGGTTTCCTCCGGGTTCTCCGGTTTCCTCCCACAGTCCAAAGACATGCAGTCAGGCCAATTGGACATGCTAAATTGCCCCTGGGTGTGAGTGACTGTCTGTGGGGAAGCGGCTTAGAAAATGGATGGATGGATGGATGGATGGATCCACAATTTAATAAGCTTTCATCACTCTTTCACAGTACCTGCCTATTGGCTGAAAAAATCCAATGACAAGGCAGAGTAGAGGCTGAAAACTGTACCACAGTCCTACGTCAGGTGCAACTCTCTCAAAGTGCTCCTGTATTGTCAGCACAGACTATCATGAAAGAAAGCATGGCCATGAACATTTGAAATTCGGTTATCAAACTAACTCAAATTGTTTGAACAGTAATGTCCAACTAAATACTGTGGCAGCAGTCACTGGCTCCATTTTTGGGAAAGGAGCTGTGTGATATGCAGAGCCATAGTGAAGATCTAGGGCTAGTGGTAACCTTTCTTGCTATCCTGGCTGTGGTTTTGTGCCTTTTTGGAATTTGGCAGAAATCAAAGAAAACAAAATCGTCAATTGGCCAATTTATTGTTTGTATTTTGGCAGATCTGTGTTGCAATTTATGAGGTAAGTAATATAAGTCACTGTATCTCAATGCAATGTTGCAGCTACACCTGTACCAAAATGCTGTAGCATAATTATGCATGACTCATAGCTAAATAGCTAGTTGCTGCTTACTTTTAGTGTAGCAATTTTAAATTCATTGTTTTTGTGATATATCCACATCATCTCTCCAGGTGTTCAGCCTACAGCAGTTAGCCCCACCCACTCACACTGACGTTATAAGAAGTGTTTCAGCCCAGACTGCTTTATAAATGAGGCAGCCAATCAAATCAGTCCTAAAGAGAGAACAAAACAAAGTCTGCGTAATTCTATAGGGGATAAGCTGGAAATTACCTGTTGAGGTATATAAACTCAAATCATATCAAAAGTGGACCTAAGGAGAAAACAGTTAATACCTAGAACTTGGGCCCTTTATTATATTTTGTATTTGTCCTGTACATCTGTTAACAGTCTAGTGTGCCTACTTAAACTTTCTAGTGTGCTATGTGTTAAACATGCCAGGATAAATTCCTTGCCTGTGTAATCTGGCAAAATAAAACTGATTCTGGTTCTGATTCTGAAAGAACAGAAAAAAAAAACAGCCCAGGTGCACACACTCCACCACACACACACACCTGCACTTCATTACTGTTTAATTCATGCCCAGTGTCAGAAAAACACAGCCGTTCCTCTGCGGTGACCTGGACTGCTGCATGCCTTTCGGAGTCTGCAGGAGTAAAACTTTCAGCTTTATGATTCATGCTCTCTCCTGTAAAAAAGCCTATAATAAATTACCAGCCTGTAAAACTCTCTCTTGCTCGCTCTCTCTTTATCTGCTGACGGCGGATACCTCGCACACCCTGCAGGAAGAGGGTGTTTCCTCTGTTGACAAAGTTCATTACGTGACTGACAGCACTCAAGGATTCCCCATTAACTCAAAAACATCCTCCAATTAGCCTCGTGCTAACGCTAATGAAGCAAAAACGCGTTCTGCCCAGCAACGCATGCACGCCGTGCAGAGCGAGCCATCACCAGCGAGGACAAAATACACCCTGGACCCTGACAGAAAGGGGGAAGGAAAGGGTTCATACTGCAATGAAAGCTCAGAGAAAGCAGTGTGTTTGGCACAGTTCGGGGAAATGGATGTCTTTGGGAAACGGTTGGTGTAGGAATTCAGTGGAGCTTGGCTAATTTTCCCTTCACGGAGAGGAAACAGGCTTGCAGAAACAGCCTGACAAACCTTCTCCATGATTCTGCCCAACATTACACCATGCCCAGGCCAGCACTCTGGAGAAAAGCTCTTACCAGCAGCCGTGATTTACAGTGATTTCCAGTCAATCTAGGACAAAAAGCAGTTTTGCGCATTTGACTGGATTACTGTGGGCATCACAACTTTACAAAGGCTACCCCCCCCAAAAAAAACAAGCCGCACTGTCTAACCCTCCCATCAGGAAGACGTTTCCAGTCACTGACAACTACAATTGCTTGTGATCATCATAGTTTCTCTCTCTGCGGGCAGTTTCTCCTGTTATTATACTAAGTAGCATCCCAGCACATTGGATTAATGCTGATTGGCCAGTACATTATGTATGGGGTTAGGTTCATGCCATTAGAAATTTGGATTTAATTGAAAAATCTGAATTTGTATGGTAGTCGTTTGAATCTATGATACTATCTGAAACTGAATTTTGAACGGTTTAAAACGTCTTAGATTCAATGTCTAAAAAGCATTCACTTTTTCTCTTAATTCACATTTTCAGATTCACTATCAAAATAACATCTGGGGCTCTAGCAGGCAAAAGCAGTTACACACTGAATCTCTTCCTTCCCTCCTCCTACCTTTTAACAGAAACACCTACCATACAGGCACACATCTTATTACTGACTGTAGTCCATCTGTTGCTGCCGTTTATCACCTCCCCACACACACCATCCATCAGTGGAAAAGGACCACCACAGGAGCCATTGCTGACCACCGATTACGTGAGTTGTTCCACTCTCACTGCAGCAGTGACACTGAAATCATCTGTGCATAGCAGTGCTGTGTGTGAGTGTATTAGGCACATCAGCACTGTTCATTCAAACTTAAATAAAAATGCATTCAACCTAATGAAAAATAGCAGTGCACGGACAATCTCCGTCAAAATATGGAATTACAGAGCCTGTTTGAGTCGAATTATATACATTTAGTAGTCGCAGTTCCTATACTACATTAATGTTGTCCAGCTTGATAGTGGAGCATTTTATACTGGAAACCAGTGGTGTACTGAAGTATTTCCATTTTGGGTGACTTCACATCCCTCCACTACATTTCGAAGTCAAATATCTTCATTTTTACTCCAATACATTACATGAAATCTGTTTTGGCTTATGTGTGCATACAAACATAACATATGTACACATAAGCAGTTGTGAATGACGTGTCTGTTTTCTGAATTTATACAAACACCATTTCATTTTATAGTAAATTTGTTTTGGCTAGTTCATGTCCATGAACAGAGACCTATAGATGCAATATAGTTAAGGAAAACTCCTTTGTGAACCTGCGTTTAAAGCACACTTTTATTAAACCCTAACTTGTAACTAAGTTGCGTATAAATCCTAAACTGAAGCTTTGCCTGTTTACAGAAAGTTATTTCATGGCCACTCGGTTCTCCCTGATGGAAACTGTTTACCTTCAGTGTTTTGTGCTTCTGATCATTTTAATAGACGTCAGCGTCACTAATTAATGACGTTCTATTAAAATACTGGTTTACCAAGAGAGACGCTGGAGGACTTTCACCTAAAATTAATTGATTAATTAAAGCTATAATTAATCTTTTAGCACTTTCACTTTCAACACTTAAGCACATTTGAAGGGAAATACGTCTGTACTTTTACTCAAGTGGAGGCCTAAGGGAGGAACTTCTACTTTTACTGGAGTGATATTTTACCTTGGGTATCTCTACTTTAACTCAGGTACATGGTTTGTGTACTTCGTGCTGGAAACACAACATTATTTAGCCACTCTAAACTGCAATTTCAATTCACTCTGGTTCAGTGGATTTTTGACAATATTCTGTAAGGCTTGTCTGCAACGTTCTGATTCTAATTAAAATATGAAAAATAGCACTAACTTTTCTGAGGGAGACATTCAGCAGTTGCAGAGCAGACAGCCCTGTTTTCAGTGAGAAAGGACTGCTCTTCCAGATTAAAATCACTGCTGCATGTTTGTGCGTGCATTCACAGAGGAATGATGCATGATGCCTGAACTAATTTACAGTCGTGTGTATCACATCTTCACTGTGTGTGTGTGTGTGTGTGTGTGTGTGTGTGAGAGAGAAAATGTGGTAATGGGTCTTGTGTTTGAGTGAGACAACATCTTGGTTCTTTCTGGATGACTGCAATGGAATAAAGGAGGTCTCTTTGTTAAGGTAAAGACCGAGAGAGAGAGAGGGAGAGAGGGAGAGAGGGAGAGACCCACAAAATGTTCCTATCACTGCAGTTCACTGATCTGAGGCCTTGAAGGCTCTCTACACTGCGATAGCCATCATTCTACACACACACATGGACCCTTATTATCATCCCAGTCGTATCTTCCCCATCAGCCAACTTTGCCCTGCTGGAGCCCAGAAACAACCCCACAATCACAACACAGACTGTGTGTGTGTGTGTGGGTGTGTGTGTGTGTGTGTGTGTGTGGGTGGGTGTGTGTGTGTGTAGTATCTGGACTATCTGGACATGTTATCTCAGCATGTTCACGGACCTGATCATGACCTCATTAAAACACAGATCTACCCTAGTGAAAATGCATTCTCTCTCGCTCTCTCTCACTCTCTCACTCTCTCACTTTCTCTGCCTCTCTGCTTCTCTCTGTCTTACCCCCCTTAGCAAGTATAATACACCACTGTGCATTTTGTGTCTTCATCTCTCTCTCTCTCTCTCTCTCTCTCTCTCTCTCTCTCTCTCTCTCTTGCTCTCTCGCTCTCTCTACCAACTCTGCAATAACTGTCTCAGTAGCCACCAGTTCATATGACCCATATGAAATCATGAAAAATGTAAGGTTCTTTCAGCAATAACAGTCTGGACCTCACACATACACAAACACATTTGCGTTCTTCTCTCAGCAGGATTCTGTAGTGTTCTATTGTGTTCTGTATGGTTCTGTAGGGTTCTGTGGTGTTCTGTGGTGTTCTGTGGTGTTCTGTAGTGTTCTGTAGTGTTCTGTAGTGTTCTGTGGTGTTCTGAAGTTTTCTGTAGTGTTCTGTGGTGTTCTGTGGTGTTCTGAAGTTTTCTGTAGTGTTCTGTGGTGTTCTGTGGTGTTCTGTGGTTTTCTGTAGTGTTCTGCAGTGTTATGTGGTGTTCTGTGGTGTTCTGTAGTGTTCAGTCGTGTTCTGTAGTGTTCAGTGGTGTTCTGTATTGTTACATGGTGTTCTGTACTTATCTGCGGTGTTCTGTGGTGTTCTGTGGTGTTCTGTAGTGTTCTACAGAGTTCTGTAGTTTTCTGTAGTGTTCAGTGCTGTTCTGTAGTTTTATAAGGTGTTCTGTAGTTTTATGTGGTGTTCTGTAGTTTTCTGCGGTGTTCAGTGGTGTTCTCTAGTGTTCTATTGTGTTCTGTATTTTTCTGTAGTGTTCAGTGCTGTTCTGTAGTGTTCTGTAGTCTTCTAGAGTGTCCTGTGGTGTCCTGTAGTGTTATGTGGTGTTCTGTAGTGTTCTACAGTGTTCTGTAGTTTTCTGTAGTGTTCAGTGCTGTTCTGTAGTTTTATAAGGTGTTCTGTAGTTTTATGTGGTGTTCTGTAGTTTTCTGCGGTGTTCAGTGGTGTTCTCTAGTGTTCTATTGTGTTCTGTATTTTTCTGTAGTGTTCAGTGCTGTTCTGTAGTGTTCTGTAGTCTTCTAGAGTGTCCTGTGGTGTCCTGTAGTGTTATGTGGTGTTCTGTAGTGTTCTACAGTGTTCTGTAGTTTTCTGTAGCGTTCAGTGATGTTCTGTAGTGTTCTGTAGTCTTCTGTGGTGATCAGTGGTGTTCTGTAGTGTTATGTAGTGTTCTGTAGGGTTCTATAGGGTTCTGTGGTTTCTGTAGTGTTCAGTGGTGTTCTGTAGTGTTATGTGGTGTTCTGTAGTTTTCTGTAGTGTTCAGTGGTGTTCTGTGGTGTTCTGTGGTGTTCTGTGGTGTTCTGTAGTGTTCTGTGGTGTTCTGAAGTTTTCTGTGGTGTTCAGTGGTGTTCAGTGGTGTTCTGTAGTGTTCTGTGGTGTTCTGTGGTGTTCTGTGGTGTTCTGTGGTGTTCTGCGGTGTTCTGTGGTGTTCTGTGGTGTTCTGTGGTGTTCAGTGGTGTTCTGTAGTGTTCAGTGGTGTTCTGTATTGTTACATGGTGTTCTGTACTTATCTGCGGTGTTCTGCGGTGTTCTGTGGTGTTCTGTGGTGTTCTGTGGTGTTCTGTGGTGTTCTACAGAGTTCTGTAGTTTTCTGTAGTGTTCAGTGCTGTTCTGTAGTTTTATAAGGTGTTCTGTAGTTTTATGTGGTGTTCTGTAGTTTTCTGCGGTGTTCAGTGGTGTTCTCTAGTGTTCTATTGTGTTCTGTATTTTTCTGTAGTGTTCAGTGCTGTTCTGTAGTGTTCTGTAGTCTTCTAGAGTGTCCTGTGGTGTCCTGTAGTGTTATGTGGTGTTCTGTAGTGTTCTACAGTGTTCTGTAGTTTTCTGTAGCGTTCAGTGATGTTCTGTAGTGTTCTGTAGTCTTCTGTGGTGATCTGTGGTGTTCTGTAGTGTTCTGTAGTGTTCTGTAGTGTTCTGTAGTGTTCTACAGTGTTCTGTAGTTTTCTGTAGTGTTCAGTGCTGTTGTGTAGTTTTATGTGGTGTTCTGTAGTTTTATGTGGTGTTCTGTAGTTTTCTGCGGTGCTCTGTAGTGTTCTATAGTGTTCTGTGGTTTCTGTAGTGTTCTGTAGTGTTCTGTAGTGTTCTGTAGTGTTCTGTGGTTTCTGTAGTGTTCTGTAGTGTTCTGTAGGGTTCTATAGTGATCTATAGTGTTCTGTAGTGATCTGTAGTGATCTATAGTGATCTATAGTGTTCTGTAGTGATCTGTAGTGATCTATAGTGTTCTATAGTGTTCTGTGGTTTCTGTAGTGTTCTGTAGTGTTCTGTAGGGTTCTATAGTGATCTATAGTGTTCTGTAGTGATCTGTAGTGATCTATAGTGATCTATAGTGTTCTGAACTGAGACACAGGAAAGTCTTCATAGAGAACTTGACCTCACTCCATCTCCATCTCTCTCTCTCTCTCTCTCCATCTCTTTTAATCAGTTTCTTAGTGGAACATCCAAATTTAGTTCTTTGGAATACTTTTAGACTGATATCTGAAGGGCAGAACACAGTTGTGGTAAAACTGTTTCAAGTCCTAGTGGAACACAGATGAGCTGAATTTGTTTTCTACTACTAGTCATGTTGTGCATGCAGTGTATTACACATTGAGTGATACGTTTTCTTATGGTTTTTTACCAAATTGTGCCTAAATGACGGGTAATAGCATCAGTAGAAAATATAAAGATAACAGAAATGGAGATAATATACCTCAACACACATGAATACGTTTACATATATGCGTGTGACTTCATTCTGGGTAGTGATAAGACGGTTTAGATGTTGACAAAGCAGTATTTAGTTACAGTTATATACAATACACAATGTACAATGGACTATACACTGATCACTTATAACATTTTGTCCACCTCCTTGTTTCTACACTCACTGTCCATTTTATCAGCTCCACTTACTGTATAGGTGCACTTTGCAGCAGCAGCACTGCTGTGTCTGATCCACACAACAAACACTAACACACCACCACCACATCACTGTTACTGCTGTGCTGAGAATGATCCAGCACCCAAAGAGTACCTGTTCTGTGAGGGTCCATGGGGGTCCTGACCACTGAATAACAGGGTTAAAGGGGGCTTACAAAGTATCAGAGAAGCAGATGGACTACAGTCTGTAACTGTAGAACTACAAAGTGCACCTACACAGTAAGTGGATGTGATAAACTGGACAATGAGCATAGAAACAAGGAGGTGCTCCTAATGGTACAAAAGTATATAATTTATCCAAGAAGCATTACAAATGTGTGTGTGTGTGTGTGTGAGAGAGAGAGAAAGCAGGCCTGCTCTGTCACAGTAGCTGCAGCTCATTGTCAAGTCTGAGGTGGCACTGTGTCGCATTCGTTTGTTTGGTTTCTCTGCGCTCTGCTGTCTCTCACACTCTCTCTCCCTCTCTCTCTCTCTATCTAAGAATTCCACCTGATAAAACAATCATCCGCAGGCCCAACACTGAGCCACAGCCAAGAGCCCACGTTTGATGTTTGCCTTTCGCTAAATTGATTAGACAAAGACGGCCTGCGAGGGAGATTAGGCCGACTGGGCTTTGTTTATTTTCGGACGCGGTGCAGAACTGCTCACAGCTTTGGGGATAAGAGGCCAGAGCCTCCACTGTTTCTCCACTGTTGCTTAGCAAAAATTACTCGTTTGTCAAAAAAAAAAGAGCACTTATTTTTGCAACAGGCACACTTCCAGCAAGAGACATGCCCCCACCAGGAAAACCCTGATAATTCCCGGCATTCCACACTGCACAGGAAGGATAGGTGTCAAAGGTGAGCAGATCTAAACAATTGGGCAAAAAAAGTTTTTTCACTCTTACTTTAACATTTTCAGTCAAACATTGTTTGGTATTCAAAGTTTTGCACTGTTGCTACGAGACTAATGTATCTAACTAGTAACTGAAACATATGGAACACCGGTTAGCATTGTGCTAACTGCATGCCCCAATCACACACTTGCCTCAAACTGTGTCGAGTTGTTAAGATACTTCAAATAGACTTGTTTAAGTGGTTTCTGACACTGTATGTCATTCTTTTATGTCTAATAGTAAAAGTATGTCACATAGCAAGAAACATTAGTAGAAGCCACACTGAGGCCTAATTTTTTATAGATACACTATATTGCCAAAAGTATTCATTCACAAATCCAAATCAGTGAATTCAGGTGTTCCAGTCACTTCCATGGCCACAGTTATATAAAGCCGAGCCCCCAGGCTTGCAGACTGCTTCTACAGACATTAGTGAAAGAATGGGTCACTCTCAGGAGCTCAGTGAATTCCAGCGTGGTACTGTGATAGGATGCCACCTGTGGAACGTCCAGTCATGAAATTTCCTCACTACTAAATATTCCACAGTCAACTGTCAGTGGGATTATAATACTGTTATTACGATATTGGTTTTAAAGTTGAAGCAATTGGGAACAACAACGACTCAGCCACGAAGTGGTAGGCCAAGTAAAATGACAGAGCGGGGTCAGAGGATGCTGAGGGGCATAGTGCGCAGAGGTGGCCAACTTTCTGCAGAGTCAATCGCTACAGACCGACAAACTTCATGTGGCCTTCAGATCAGCTCAAGAACTGTGTGTAGCGAGCTTCATGGAATGGGTTTCCATGGCCAAACAGCTGGATCCAAGCCTTACAGCACCAAATGGCATTCCACGTGGTGTAAAGCGCCGCCACTGGACTCTAGAGCAGTGGAGACGTGTTCTCTGGAGTGACCAATCACGCTTCTCTGTCTGGCAATCCTATGGACAAGTCTGGGTTTGGTGGTTGCCAGGAGACGGTACTTGTCTGACTGTACTGTGCTGAGTGTAAAGTTTGGTGGAGGGGGGATCATGGTGTGGGGTTGTTTTTCAGGAGTTGGGCTCGGCCCCTTATGTCCAGTGAAAGGAACTCTTAAAGCTTCAGCACCAAGAGAATTTGGACAATTTCATGCACCCAACTTTACGGGAACAGTTTGGGAATGGCCCCTTCCTGTTCCAACATAACTGCACAACAATGCACAAAGCAGGTCCACAAAGACACGGATGAGCGAGTTTGGTGTGGAAGAACTTGACTGGCCTGCCCTCAACCCGATAGAACACCTTTGGGATGAATTAGAGCGGAGACTGTGAGCCAGGCCTTCTCGTCCAACATCAGTGTCTGACCTCACAAATGCGCTTCTGGAAGAACGGTCAGAAATTCCCATAAACACACTCCTAACCCTTGTGGAAAGCCTTCCCAGAAGAGTTAAAGCTGTTATAGCTGCAAAGGGTGGGCCGACATCATATTAAACCCTATGGATTAAGAATGGGATGTCACTCAAGTTCATATGCGTCTGAAGGCAGACGAGCGAATACTTACTGGAAATATAGTGTAACAGTATTTCATGCAGTGCTGTTAGCTGCTTGTTAGCTACATTCGTTTTATAGCTCCAGTGCTACTGTAGAAACAAATTTCAGACATCAAACATTTGAAAAACTGGGTTTTTTTTTTCTTTTTACAAGTTTCCTTTAAAAAAAAGGCTGCCAGTCAGATTAGGACACAGAGCAGTCTACATATCTGTCACAATAAAAAAGAAAAAGTCCAGTGACTTTGTGTAGGTGAGCAGTTGGAGAGCAGGGAGTCATGTTTTCAATGAGGCTGGCTTTAAAATCCCTGCACACACGACACATGAAAAAAAGCTGGAGCCAACTGGAGGAGCAGCTGAAGGTGATGTTTTTGAACGAGGTGAAAAAGACCCACGACTGTAACACCTTGGGTTTAGATTCCATCCAGAGCAGAACACGGCCCCGACCACAACCACTCACACTGACATGTGGGTGCTTTTTGCATCTGTTCATACAATTACTCTTTCTTTTCCCCTTTCTCACTCTCTTACGGACTCTTTATGACTCTTTCTTTCTCTCTCTCCACTCATTCTGTCACTTCCCTAACTCTGTCCTTCTCCGTCTCCGATCCCAGCTGGTATATTTATAACGCTGTGAGTGCTGCTTTAATCTCGGACAAATAGCGCTCTCATTTCAAGCCTTTTTTGCCACATGGGGACTTTTAAAAGGCCTTTTTTGTTTGATCTGTTTTCAATTTTCAATAATCTTTGAGGTTTTACCATTTTTAATGTCTTTTTTGCTTGATTGACCATCAAAATAATCAACAGATCACTCAATCACCAGTATAATAGAAACTAACAGGCCTAATCAGAAATTGTGTGCATGTTTAAGAATGTAATTAGTCTAGATTGCCAAATATGTCCACAGTGTGGATATCTGCCAGGTCCAAAGCAGAAAAAAATGCTATAACATTAAAGGTAATGATGAGATTTAGGCAGGCAAAGCAATGTGATCCTTTTTTTTAGGTTTTATCTATTTATCTATTATCTATTTTTTTACGTCATCTAGCGTCATCCATTGAGTCCAAGTGATCGATGTTTACGTATGAATGCCACATGGACAGGCTCAAAAAGAAAATCCGGTTCGAAGTCAAAAAATCAACATTATACTAATGAACATATGATGACAATGGTAGATAATTCACTTACATCACTGGAACTTCACCAAGAGTTGTATTTGAATCCGTTTTCAATGCTCTGGGAATCATCCCATTCATTCACTTCAGAAGCGGTCCAAACTCACACACACAGACTTTATAAGCCGCGTTTCCATCTGGTTGCACAGAAAAATGTTCTCCTGCACCTTGTGTGCAATTACACATTTCCACCAGAGAGGTCCCCAAATCCCCAAATCTTACACAGTGCCCCTTTAAATTTTTAACTGAACATTAATGAATTTTATCGTATCATGTTTTGTGGCTGTTTTATAGGGTTAATTAAGTAATTAAGTAATATGCTCTGTAAACTTGTAAGCGGCTTGTTCCTTTAGCCAACGTAGTAGTTTTCACTTTGTCTACCCTTCCATTCTCGTTCTTTTACCCCAATTCCAGCTGGTACGTTTATTAATGCAGTGAATGCTGCTGTAATGTTGTGTAAATGTGCCACAGACTGATTCGGTCTTTATCCTCTTCTGCTGCTCCACTGACGAACCTTATCACCGTCTGTCACCACAGAATGGACGCTTTGTTCTCCTAAAGCAGCAGATTGTCTCTCCATTCCCTTTGGCTTTACTTCACACACACGCGTGAGCGTGGGCCGAGCGAGAGAGAATGATAGGCAGGCTGATGAGGTCATCGCTGTTTAGTACATAAAGACTAAGGGGAGAATTAACCTGGAACTAAAGGATTACCATCTCAGAGGCCTGTGTCAAACACTGCCATGTCCTGCAGCCAGCCTGAGAGGTATCGGACTACACCTTTAAAGCCAGGCCTTTGAGGCCTTTGAGAGGCTGCTGTGAAGGAGGGAACAGACTGTCAGGTTCAAAGTGTTTCTCTAACTGGGCCCATGCAGCGGAAAAAGAGAGACCTTAAGCGCTGTCTGCTGTAGGGATGGCTACGGATAATAAAATTTCACAGCTGCAATCACTAATCAACCCTAACACCAAGGCAGAACAGAGTGTTTCATAATTAGGCCTGTTAAAATTATTACATAATCACCTAGTTGTAATGATTTGAGACGATCGCAGTTATTTAAGATGAGCACCATTATTGAGGCTGACTGCAGCCATTTTCCACAGTCGTTACATTTTACAATCATATCCAATTTAAATGGGAATTGGGTGTGTTGAACTGAGCGAAATCAAGGTAAATAAAAAAAAAGCAGTAAATACAATCATTAAACCACGTTGTGAGACTCATGAAGACTTCCAGTCTGGTGCTTTGACATGTTTAGAGTGTAGTGTTTTTCAGCGTTTAGCCTGTATGTCAGCAGAATGAATGGTGTGGTGGTTTTTTTTGGCTGATATTTTCACTCTCAAGAGAAAATATGCAGCTTTGTTTGGTTTGATTCTGTTTGATTCTGTATAACTGTAGACATTTGATTGAGTAAACCTAGCTAGGAAGTGAGATGTCCAAGTAGCTCATTTGGTTCATTTAGCGTGACAAAAAAGACAATTATTAATTGCAATTAAGTTAAGTGATACTTTTTTAATCCCACAACCGGGGAAATTCCACCTCCACATTTAACCCCTCTGTGAAGTGAAACACCACATACACACTAGTGAATAGACACACACTAGGGGGCAGTGAGTACACTTGCCCGGAGCGGTGGGCAGCCCTATCCACAGCGCCAGGGGAGCAATTGGGGGTTAGGTGTCGTGCTCAAGGACACCTCATTCATGGACTGTCGGTGCTGGGGATCGAACCAGCGACCTTCCGGTCACAGGGCTAATTCCCTAACCTCCAGCACAAGACTGCCCCCAAAAACACAGTGGCCACCGCCACTGAAGAAGCGCCCGGACCGAGGTTCGAACCGTTGCCGTTATGGTCGACAGTCCGCAGCGCTACCACTGCACCACGTGAGTGAGCAATTATTTATATAATAATTAATCAGTCAACAAAAATTTCATGATCGCGACAGCCCTATTCACAATTTATGGTATGATAGGCGTACAGTGCAGGTTCCATCAGTTCCATGCACTTACAGTTAGTTAGTGTTAATGTAATGTCATCTCATGTTGTTCTCTTCTTGGTAGGTTTTTAGCTGTGGGTAGAGCAGCCTTCCCAGGCATTGATGTTTGGTCAGCTCCACATGGTTGGCTTCACGTGTCTTGAAGGAAGAACATATGCTACCCTTTACCCTCCTAACTCGTGAAGACTTACTTAACACATGGTACAGGCCATGAATAATCTAGGGAGAAATTTGGTCTTCTACATGATCTTTTGGCAAAATCTACACTATCACCCCTCCTTCACTCAAATGTAGTGAATAAGACACGTTTGGTGTGTAAAGTTTGCTTCTTTAGTTTTGGATGTGAGCTACGAGGATAATGTAGCTAAAAAGCAGCCCTAATAGAATCTTTAAACTTAGACCCAGTCCCATTTCTTATTTTTACCCCTACCCCTTGTTTTCAAGTGTAACCCTCCCCCTTGAAACTGAGTTACAAGGGTGTAGTGGTTGAAATCTCCCCCCTATGAAATGGGACGACCCTTCAAGAACCGGAAACGTCATCAGTTACCATCAGCAACTTTTACGTAAACATATGAGACGAGGTTTTCCGGCCATTTCAAATATGCCGCCTCCAGCTGTGGTGACCTCACTTGTGTGTCACATGACAAGACAGGTGAATCATATTTAAAATAGCCTGGAAAAATAATCAGTCGCCAGACTATAGCAATAATGGTACATCACATTGACATTTGCTGTTTATCCAAAGGAGATTGAAAAGCTTGGGCGCTCGCGATTCATTCACAGCTTCAGTTTTATGCATCAGTCAATCAAACGAGTCAGCGAATAAAAACAGAGCACAAAGAAAAAACTACATCACTTCATCAACAGCTACTAGCGCTGCTCTGCAGGCAACCCTGCCGGCCTGCAGTGACAGCAGGGGGGAAAGTTCAGCCTCTCACTGCTTAAATACATTTAGGGCATCATCCGCCTTCAAAGAGGGGGGCAATAATTTATTACACCATGTAACAATTTTCAAAAAAAATTTTGTTCCCAGTTGTTAAGTGTGTTTTCCTGATTGTTTGTACCCTAAATGAATAGAAAAAAGTTATTATTCCCTGTAAACTTTGCTTTTGTGGTCAGCACAATGATATTTTGAAATTGATCTATTTTTAAGGATATTCGCCATATTTCAAGATACTTAAGAAGCTTCTGGAATTGTGAGAACTATCAAGAAGTTTCTAGAATTGTCCAGAATTATCTAGAACTTTCTGGGACTGTACAGAATTGTAGGTAGCTGTATAACTACAGTTATATAGGGCCACTATAGCCCTTCCTGAGAGACGGAGAGACATGATCTAATTGATTGGGATTGCATAGTAATTGGGCAACAGCCATCACAGACAAAGGGGAATTGACCTGGACAGACAGGTGTGAATTCATTCTCTATTCAGATTCTGATAACGACAGTATTCACACTTCACCCCACACCCATTACAGGAGGAGCTTAGGAAGGACCACTACTTTCAAATGTATATATTGTGTGTTACTCTGCTACCGGGTGATCAGTCTTGCTCTGCTGAATCCTCAGTACACTCTTGTACTTTGATACTGCATGGAATAAAGATTGACCATTTTTATCGAGTTTGGAGAGACATCCTTTTTCCTTACAGTACACAGCAACTTAGATGGCATCAAGTCCATTTAGATGGCATCAAGAGGTTGCATACATCCAGCAGACGCATTTTGCTATGTATGTGGCCATTTTATAAAGACAAGAGTGAAAAAGTACTCTGTGGAAGCATCTGCTAAGATGTGTGAGGCCTACAAAACATACTTCGGCATGCCTGTTGGTGACCAAGACAAACCATGGGCTCCTCATTTCACATGTGAGCACTGCAAGAAAACTCTTGAAGGTAAGCGGATAATTGATACTCTCTTAAATAGCAGATTTAAATTTTTATTTTGCAAAACTACCCTAACCAAAAAGACCTCAACGATCTGATCAGAGACCTTGGCCTCACCAAGTCCAACACTGAGCTTCTGACATCAAGGCTCAAGCAATGGAACTTATTAGATGAAAGCGTCCAAGTCACAGGTCAGAGGAAGTTTTTTCCACCTTCTTCAGTCATCAAGACGGACTGTGCTTCTGCAACAATGTGGCCGGTCTATTCGAGGCTATAGGTATCACCTGTAACCCGAATGAGTGGCGTCTCTTCATAGACAGCTCATGCAAGAGCCTCAAAGCCGTGCTGCTTCACAATGGGAACAAGTACCCATCTCTTCCTGTAGCTCACTCGGTGCACCTGAAAGAGGAGTACACCAGTGTCAAGATGTTGCTAGGTGCCTTGAAGTATGATGAGTACGGCTGGGAAGTTATTGGAGATTTCAAAATGGTGTCATTCCTGATGGGCCTCCAAGGTGGTTTTACTAAGTATCCTTGCTTTATTTGCCTTTGGGACAGCCGGGATACTAAAGCGCACTACCACAGGCGGGACTGGCCTCAGCGGACAGAGTTCACTGTGGGGAAGAACAATGTAAAGTGGGAGCCAGTGGTGGACCCACGCAAGGTGCTGATGCCACCACTACACATCAAGTTGGGGCTCATAAAACAATTTGTCAGGGCTCTAGATAAGGAGTCGAGAGCTTTCAATTACCTCCAAGATCTTTTCCCTAAGCTGTCTGAAGCAAAGATCAAAGCTGGTGTCTTTGTCGGACCACAAATCAAGAAGATCATAGAGTGCAGTGAATTTCCCAAGAAGCTGAATAGGAAGGAGAGAGCGGCTTGGAACAGTTTTGTCGCAGTGGTTCGCGGCTTCCTAGGCAATCATAAAGATGAAAACTATGTACAACTGGTCCAGACTCTGATAAAGAACTATGCTGCAATGGGCTGCAGGATGTCACTCAAAATCCATATCCTTGATGCTCATCTTGATAAGTTCAAAGAGAACATGGGAGCTTATTCAGAGGAGCAAGGCGAGCCCTTCCACCAGGACATTATGAACTTTGAACGCCGTTACCAAGGACAATATAACGAGAACATGATGGGCGACTATATTTGGGGATTGATTCGTGAATCTGATTTGCAGTATAGTCGTAAATCTTGGAAAACCACACTTCTGAACAGTTTTTGGTACTCTGTGTAAATTTGCAATGCCTATAGTGTTCTTAGTCTGACTGTATAAATGAGAAGATGCAAAATCGTCTGTTTCTATAATAAAAATTCATCATTTTCGTTGCCGTGGTCACAAAAGCGAAGTTTATGATGAATGTAAGCAATTTTTAATTTGTTTTAGACATAAGCAATTGGAATATAACATTAAAAAGCTGGGAACAAAACTTGTGTTACATAGTGAATTATCGCCACCAAGAATTCTTTGGTGATATGAAGCTGAACTTAGCTTTCTAATCGCCAGCTTCATGATCGGTGTCCCGTTCCACCTTAAACGGTGCAGCAACCTCATGTATTAGAACGTAACTGCTGCACCATTTAAGGTAGAATGGGAAATATCGCTGGGTAGCGACTGAGACATCAACGTATTACCTCTGAAAAATCTCCGTTTGAAGGGCCATATAGCCCTAACACTACACTCTACCCCTCCGACGACAATCAGGACAACCCTACCTCTAGACGTGAACACGTAAAACGGAGGGATAGGGCCAAGTGTTAAGGGCAAGGGGTGAAATGGGATCTGGCTTTACTGTGCTAACTGTATACCTAAATTATCAAACAACACCTTTGCCTCAAACCATGTCGAGTTGTTAAGGAATCTTAAATGTACTTGCTTCTGGAGTTCCTGATATTGTATCACACTTATCTATCAAAAATGGACAAAAATATGGATTAAATTCAGGCTTCAAGATCGATGCTACTACTGTTTTTAGACTAATATACTTTTGTTAACTGTCTGGTTTTATTTTGGATAAGAGGAAGAGTGTGAAAACTTGGCCAAGTATCACTTTAAAATTACTTTAAAAAATACATTAAATTCTACAATTTTGCCCGACACAGTGAGGCAGCCGAAAGACGAAGCGTCAGGCAGAGGATTCCTCAGTGAATCAGAGCCACTGTCCTGCCAGATCACATTCCACCACTCAGTCCGACGTCATCACGTCACTCCGCAATCAGCCTTACTCCAGCTACCTGTCAGCGGCAGCACGCTCCACCAAAACCAGCCGAACTAAATCTCGGCTACACTTTCAGGACTCTTTTTTAAAGACAAGAGCACACTATTCTGTGAGATTGCGTAAGAGTTTTAGCGTTGCAGTGTGTTCTGGGCTCCGAGCAGGAGGAAAAGTGGCCCTTAGTCAGCGTGAGCGGTGAGACCGTTATGCTATAAGACCAGTGTGTGTGTGTGTGTGTGTGTGTGTGTGTGTGTGTGCGTGCTGGGTGTTCAGTTTCAGTTAATTACACAGCAGAGTGGGGGAGCCTGGCACAGAGCCAAAACAGCCAGCCTTACACAGCTGTGCTTTTCTCTACGTTATTAAAGAGATAACAGAGAGAGAGAGAGAGAGAGAGAGAGAGAGAGAGAGAGGAGGGATGAAAGATGGGGAAGGGAATGAGGAGGCAGAAAAAGTGGGAGAGAGACGGAAAGGGGGAAAAATAGAGGAATAAAAAGAGAGAAAGAAAGTGTAAGAGAGGCAGGTAGAAAATGAGAGAGGAGAGGAGGAGAGGCACAGGGAAGGAGGGGGAAAAGAGACAGTGAAAGAAGGGAAGAGAGAAAGACAAAGAAAGGGAGAGAGTGAAAGAGAGACTGGCGCAGGAAGCCATTCATTCTAATACGGGCAGTTGTGCAATGAAAATGAAAACGAGTGAGTGCGCGTGTGTGTGTGTGTGTGTGGGAGGGGGCTGTACTATGAGACTTTCACCCACGGATGTTAGTTTAGTGCGGATGTGGAGGCAACCCTGACACCTTGCAGCTGTTGCCATGTATGTGTTTATGTGTGTGTGTGTGTGTGTGTGTGTGTGTGTGTGTGTGTGTGTGTGTGTGTGTGTGTGTGTGTATGTTAATTAGCAGCATACTAACTGCCTGCCTCATCACACTCTCGCTTCAAACTGAGTTGGGTTCTTAAATAAAGTCAGACTTGCTTATGTTGTGTATGGCACTGTGTGACATACTGTTCTCTGTAAAAAAGTTGTTGAATAGCTAAAACAGTTCCTTAGATTAGCAGAGTGCCATACAGTTTCAGAACCCATATAAGCACATCTAGTGAGATTACTTAACAGCTCCATCACTTTTAGGCATGCAGTTTGCACAGCGCAGAGGTGAGGTTTCAGCTTCTATTGCTTGCTAGCCCAACAGTTTTAACCTGCACGCTGCATTTTTCTCCTGTAAAGTGCCTCCCTACCCTCCTATTTGTTCTGATGTTTTCTCTCATGTTTCCTGTCCTCTTTGTCTTGTTTTCTATGCATGGCGCTACACACAGAGATTTAGACTCCTCTCATTAGCTTGGGGACACGTTTACTAATCAGAGACAAAATGCCAACATCCTGCAACACCGGATAGCAGTCCATTATGGGTCAGTTACCTCCTTGATGTGATGAAAAGGATCGATATTATCACCAACTGCGATGAAAGACGCTGACGAGCAGACGTTAATCACTGAATTAAAGACCTACAAGGACGTACTGAACTTATTTCAGCAGTTTTTCAAATGCACTCACGTCACACAGGCCACAAGTGACATTTGTGACTTCTGTCACGTTTTTTTTATAAAGAAACTGTTCATTTTAATTGAATTGACCATTAACCTAACTGAAAATTCCTAATAATGCAGTAACACTGACATGGTGGTGGCATGTTTGTGTTGCGCTGGTACAAATGGATCAGACCCAGCAGTGCTGCTGGAGTTTTTAAACACTGTGTCCACTCACTGCTCACTCTATCAGACACTTCTACCATGTCGGTCCACCGTGTAGATGTAAAGTCAGAGACAGTAACTCACCTGCTGCTGCACTTTGTGTTAGTCATCTAGTCCTTCATCAGTGGGCACAGGACACTTTTGGCTGGATATCTTTGGTTGGTGGACTATTCTCAGTCCAGCAGTGATGCTGAAGTGTTTAAAATCTCCAGCAGCACTGCTGTTTCTGATCCACTAGTACCAGCGCAACATCCACCAACACACCACCACCACATCAGTGTCAATGTAGTGCTGAGAATGATCCACCAGCGAAATAACACCTGCTCTGCTCCTGTGGAGGTCCTGACCACTAACCATGCAAAGAAACAGATGGACTACAGTCTATAATTGTAGAACCACACAGTACACCTATATGGTAAAAGGAGCTAATAAAATGGACAGTGAGTTTAGAATATAAACTAAAAAATGAAGAAATAAACACTACAGACAACTATACACTACATTTTTCATAAAAACGCCATATTTAAGGTTTATTTCCACTTGGAAAATTAACCAAGCATGTTAATTGACCAGCGGTGGTCAACATTTTCATATAACTGTATAACGTAAATGACCTCCGTTCTTATTGGCTTCCCTGAATTGTGCCTCTGTTAAAAGGCAACATAAAACAGTCCTTATTACTGCTGTAGGCTAAACTGGTCTGGTTTTGCAGTAGGAAGTGAAAGTCACATTTTAAAATGGACATCATTTACATACTACATCAAATGCTTTTATTGAAAAAGGAAGGAAAATTTGGTCTTCCGTTATATAGCATCCCTTTAAGCATCAGTTATGCAATTTCTTTCAGAGCTCTAGCAGTGGCCAGCTGCAGCAGCCCCTCCCCTAAATTGCCTATTGAGAATCAATGAGTACATCTATCTATCTGTATTATTTCCTTGTTTACTTCATTTAGGATCATTAACTGATCAACTCTGAACTTGAGGAACATTCGGTGGAGAGTTCTCATCTCTTGCACTCTCAGAGTGATCTACTGTAGTATGACTGGAAACTATAAAAGTATTTTGAAAAACAAGTTTCAAACTTTCAACCGGCAAATTCCATCAGCAAATTACATGTTTTACTCACACCCATTCTGTATTACAGCACTTCCACAACTGACCACAGTCTCCTTCTGGAGTGACCACAGGATTCCTCCAGTCCAAAACACGGCTAATTCACAACTAGAATAGAAAGGAATAAGAGCAGGAAGCATGAGGAGCGAACAGACACCGATCTTACCGTAATCACTAACTAATGGGTCACCTTTGTGCTGACTCTGAAAACACACATCCAGGCACACTCCAAAACAAACAGAGCAGAAAACATTTCCACCAGAGATAAATGGACCTCTGAAGGCACTCGCTGGGTTCAGCTGTGAGTGCTCAGAGTGACGAATGTCCAGCTTTCCCCTCGCAAATGTGATATAAACTACAGGGCAAGTGGTGCCGTAATTTTTAAGTGGAGAGGTTGTGAAAGAGACAGCAGGCTGTGAGGGACAATTACATGCTGACTACAAAACCACTAAAGGCTCCATGACTAAAGACACCAGTCATGGTTGAATCCTTTATTACACGCTATCATAAGTCAAAACATGTACTTTATACTGGTAATCCACAAGACAATAAAATACAATTTGAGAGCGTTACCTCAACAAACCACCACACTGTATACAGTCCCAGTCAAAGGTTTGCACAGACTTACTCACAGGAGGGTTTTACACATGTTTACTGCATTTTACAGTAAAGTCAAAGACATCAAACCCTGCAATGACACCTATGGATCTGTCATGACCAAAAAAACTAAACATCATTCTTCTTCTTATGTAGCACCCCTTTGCTTTGAAGTTCAAGCATCAATTTTATCTTTTTCAATCAGTTGTGTCCAAACCTTTGACACAAACTGCATTCAGAAACAAGCTGTCATGAAAATAAGCAGTTAAATTAAACGAACACTCTTGTCTTTGCTCTTTAGTTGCCACGGTTACTGTTGGTCAACTCTGCGGCTCATGGCCTGTCTGGTCATGGCCCAGACCACATTAGGGAGCGGGACAGCCCCTGGAGATTGGCTGTAACCCTATAGGGTGCTCTAAGCTTTTGGCCTTGTGTTCGGAGGCAGTAAATCAGGGTCTCACTGAACTGTTTATGTCTTGAAGGATCTGATTCATCTGCAGCTGAAGTCCAGTGGCGCCTGGACACATGAAACCTGACCTGGCACAGGCGGCACACTGGAGAGGGGTGAAGGACAGTGTGTGTATGTGTACATGTGTGTATGAGATCATCTGTGTGAAAGTGTAGTGCGTGTTTTAAGCCTGTGTGAGTCCAGATGGCCACATCTGTGCCCGTTACTCAGGTGGGCAGTGTAAACGTCAAGGCCTTGTGGTTATTTTACCAAATGTCCTCGGGGTTTATCTCTATCTGAGAACTGCGTCATGGACACAATTGATCTCCACCCACCTCTATCAACTCTGGCCTTCTGTAGCTGTGTGATAGAGTTTGTGGTAGAAATTGGTCTGAACTTGATGGGACCCAATTATTAATATCCGCCTATACCCACTTTAGTTTTTTCTGCCTACCTTATTACTTTTTTCTACAGAGCAAACACAATCTTTGTAAGCAGATTAGAGTGAAACTGTGGGTTTGTGGGATAGATTTTTTTCAGGCTACAGTCAGGATCAAACAAAATTTTGCGAAGCTACAGCTGGATTCAGGCAGAGTTCTTGACAGGCTACATTCAGACTAAGAACTTTGTCAAGCTTCAACCAAACCCAGGCCTACAGTCAAACCTAAAAATTTATTGCGCTACAGTCAGACTCAAAATTGTGTCATGCTAGAGTCAAGTCCAGACATATTTTGCTTCATTCAGTCTGAATTTTGTCACGCTACAATCAAACTCAGAATTTTGTCACACTAGAGTCAGAATAGGACAATATTTTTAGGCTACAGTGGGATTCAGACAAACTACAAGTTCAGACAAAGTTCTGTTAGGCAGCAGTTGGAGGCAGACAGAAATTTGTCAGGCTCCAGTTCGATTCAGACGGAATTCAGAATTTTGTTACGCAACAGTCAGACAGAATCGGTCACACTGCAGTAGGATTCAGACAATTTTTTCAGGCTACATTCAGATTTAGACAGAAATTTGTCACACTGTAGGTAGTTTCATACAGAATTTTGTCAGGCTACAATCAGATATGGATTCTAAACTTCTGTGAGCTGTTGTCACACTCAAGCAGAGAATATTCTTGAGCTATATTTGAGTTCAGTTCAAAATTTCAGGCCCAATTAAAGCTACCCTCAGCCCTGCTCCAGCCCCAACACTGCCTAAACGTATTGCATGGACGGGCTGATTTATTCCTCTTCGATCATCCAGCCAGAGACCACACGGGTAAGCAAGGCCTCAGAGACATGAGCTAGGCGTCAGGACAGAGTTGAATTTCACCAACGCAGAAAATGTCTTTAAAACAACTGATGCAGAGAGTTCTAGCCATATGCTTACCCAGCACTCCTTCATTAGCTGAGAAAAGAATGCCAGCAAACGCTCCACACAGTAAGAAAACAGCACACGAGGAATGGAGAAGGTTTGGACATCCCCCAAAGCAAACAGTCCATATGGGGAGTGGGGGGCCACACAATTAATGCCAAACATATCAAGGACAAACAGTTTCGCATGACATCTGAGCATGACCTAAGTCATCAGCCCCCAGAGGAAGGAAAACATCCCTCATGATCCGTCCGTTTAGCAAGACAATGCTTTTTTTTTTCCAACACTGTGGAAAATGACAAAGAATGATAACATGAACTCAAGCTGAAGTGACAAACCAAATGAACACAATTTGCACCTTTTGAGAATTGTGCAAGCCGACTGACCCCAGCATTTAGTCATGAACAGAGGTCACCAGCCTCCTCTGGGACACTATTGTGTGCAGTTTTAGAGTGTGAGCCTCCCAAGCAGAATCTGCCGAAAAGTAATTGGAGTCATGATTTGAAAAGGAAACACCCAACCACAAAGGACCTTAAAGAGAGAAAAATGGCTGGAAGACTTGGAAATAACGTCACCCATCTAGATTAAAACAGCTTCAGAGATGGTGTGTGCATGTGTGGTGTGTGGAGAGGTGTAACAGGCCAAAAGTTTGGAAGCAACAGTGAATTTTTCATTTCAACAAATGCTTAAGAAGCTAGAACAGGCGAGTTCCTTAACAAGTGCAGTAAATGGCAACTACTGAGTTTAGTTCCTGGAGATTCTCCTGCAGTTTTATTACTGCTTTAATCTGATCCACTTGACTCCCTCATCCAGATGATACTGAAGATGCAATCAGACACATTGCATGAGTCTATCACAGATGCACCTGTTTAAACCAAGCACCACTGAGATTTCTGCACATTGTTGGCTTCACCAAAGTGTGGACTGAGGAGGACTGCAGGGCTTAATGACTGCCATTTGGGACTAGCCAGAAGATTGCATGTAAAAGTACAGCAATGTAAACTAATGGAATACTCTGGAACAAACCTCTGGTTTAACTTTCTGGTTTGCTTATTTTGCTTCCATTCTTTTGGCTGTAGTGTGTGTGCACGCGTGTGTGTGTGTGTGTGTGTGTGTGTGTAAGCATGAGGGGGCCTCTGCTGGTTTCAAACGTGTGGTCATGATTACGTGCTGGCCTTTAGATCACAAAGATCTCCGCTGCGGATGTGTGTACGCCAAAGGTCGTCCTAAGCCTTTTGTTCTGTGCATTCCCAATCTCTCCCTCAATCAGAAAGCACAATAATTGGCCTGGAGATATCAGAATCTAACAAATACCTGAGGCTTGGAATGCGCTGAGTGGAACGGCCTTATCTGTCCATGTGTGTAGACAAAACTCACTTCAGATTGGGGCTTAGGAGGAGCACACCATAATCTGCTTCCTAACGGGTCCCTCAACTATGATGCATGCTTTTTCCTACAATACAAAGGGCCTAGCTTTAGTTTTAGTTGGGGTGATATTATGAAGTTTACCAAGTTATGCACTGGGATTTTTTTCACTCTCACGTTATTGTTGACAGCTATTCAACTGTAACACTGCTGAAGTTAGCGCTGAGAGGATGGATCACAGTCTCACCAAATTACAAGTTTTTCCACCTTAGCAGTCTTAATATTTTCAATTTCATTCTTCCGTGTGCTGGAATTCATTGTGTGCGTCTTCTAAAACTTGTTACTCCTTGTGCGAACATGGAAACAGGTATAGCATTCCGATGCTCCGACGCTTCCGATGTTCAGTATAACCGTGGAAATGGCTGCAGCATAAAGATATACATATATCAGTGGCGTAGTCAACTTCAGATTTTATCAGTCAGATCGTTGGATTGATTAATCGGTTAGGAATGCAGCAACTTCTATGGTGAATTCCGAATCCAACTGCTTTACAAACAAATTGACCAATGGCATTATGAAATATGAAAACATGAAATCGTGTTTCCAGCACTTTTAGTCTGTTAGGTAATTGTAATATATACTATCATTTGCTTTTTAATCTGTACTTTAAATATGTAAAAAAAAGTTGCTTACTTAAATAATATAAACATATACAGTGCTAAATCAAACAATAAGAGGCGCCTGGCTATTTAGCGTAGTGGGTCATGCCTAGTTATGCTTTTTAACATGTTAGTGTAGGAGCAGCATCAATGCAGCTATTTATGTAAAAAAATTGCAATACAGATCAGCCAAAATCAAAATATTCAACTGGTTGATTGCTGATCATGTGTTTAGAACAAAAATCTGATGATTGTTTATCAGGCATATAACCCATAATTCCTGTCACCAAGATTTTTAGAGTTGGGCAGCAAGAGTGGAATTTAGCTAGCTTTGAAAGTGAGGAGGACAAAAACTGGCTTTTGAAAAGTCCCCAGAGGACACTACATCTAGGTACAAAACAATGGCATAACGGTAACAGAGCCCTATATGGAAAACACATGTTTTGAATTGGCCTAATATCAGGTGAGGGATTTGTGTTCTGTCTTTGTACTCAGCACCACGACAGCTGTCACGTGTTATTGAAGCACAAAACGTGTCTGTGAAGTGTTTCAAAATGCCAGGTTTCCCCTCTATTTCCTTTCCTTGCTCAAATAAAGCTAGGCAAACAGGCAGTAGAGTAAAGAAAAGAGATGGACTGCAGTTTAAACTCCAATATGCCTCCTTAGATATGCACTAAGTAAACCTCGTGTTGGCCTTCGTTCAACTGTTTGCCTCAATTACTCAGTTATTTGCAGGCCTTGCAGTACACAAGCAGGGAAAACTGTAGAGCTGTTGCCAAGCTACAAATACAAATACACCACAATGGCATCGCAGGGGGAGTAAAGCAAATTCCTTCAATGGCCAACAAAAACTCAAGACTAATCACATCATGGGTTTAAAAAAGAAAAAAAAACAGTCTTGTATCTGGCATAGGCAGAGATCAGTGGGGTGTTGAGAATCTACACTCCTGGAGCCAGTGTTTAGTCCAAACATGTTTTTCACACATCGCTGGCCCAGAGCCTTGGACTTACCCAAAGGCCTGATGAAGCATATCTAGAAGGAGGGACCAATGACTCATGGCACAGGCTAAGCAAAGAGTGTGAGTAATGCTATTTGATAGGCCCTACCCCAAAACAGCCTGACATACCACTTAGGAATACATAACACTAAATTATAGTATAAAATAGTGTCATATTACATCATATTGTATTATATTGTGCAATGTATAATCTATTGCAGTGTCTATTTGAGCTGTTTATCCCTGCAATTTCCATTTCACTCTATCCTGCCTGCCTTTTCTGTTTTACTGCCCTAGTACATGCAATACCCCACCACAACTCTCGTTTTTCTTCCCTTCCTACGCACTTCATGTTGTCTGCAGGAGTCAAAGCTGTACTACAATAATTCCACTGTGCTTGGATATAAAGTTCACAGTATTCTGAATACATATGATAGTAAACTTAATTTGACTTGACTAATGGGAGTCCATCACAACCCTTCACATAGTGACTAATGGAAATATGGTCTCAAATACTGACCTTCTAAGCAAAAACTTTTGCCCCGCAAGCCCTTTTTATTCGATAAACATATTATGAACCTGCTTGCTTGATCACAGTGCTGAGTGAAAGTACCAGTGTATAACAAAATTGTACTGACCTGCTGAAAAGCACACTTTTGACTGGAAAGCCCTTTTTTTGTTTAAAAAACACTTTAATACCCCACTTGCTTGATAAGGCTCAGACAAAGCAATCTGATGACTGGGTTTTTCTCCCACCCTCATCCCAGCTGCATCTCTATCTAAGATATCATTCTCTGTACGTTTGTTTCATGTGCCGGAGCCTCCAGCAACAATGTGATCTCTCTTCCGCAAATTTATCTGGGCCAAATGCTTCCTTGCCACTTTAAAGTAGTATTAAATGAATATTTAAGTGAAATCTTTCAAACTTATAAAAAATTCCCTGTACTCCAAATGTAGGCAAGGTATGTTCAGTGTCCAAAATTAGTTTCATTAGGGCAGCTTCACGCATGGCAGGTTTGGGTAGATTAAAATGAACCCTGATATAAATGCTCTGTTAGTGCAGGTCATTAGAAAATGTGAGAAGACTGCCATTCGCTAAAACCCCAGCAATGTACAACCTTTTGCGTCCTGTTGCACTACAACAATTCCAGTTTGGCATTCAGTTTGGTGTGCAGGATGCTGGTCCTCAAACACACCTAATTCAACATAAAGCAGGTTTAATAGGTGTGTTTTTTAAAAAGAGCAGTTACCAAATTGTGCTGGATACAGGCCTCCAGGACCTGCTAGAACTGGGCAAAATGACAGCAAATTATTGTGATAAATTACATCACATTGTGTGTCACAACGCTTTTCTGAGGATTACGTGGGTATCCACAGGACTAAAAACACTTCCCAACTGCATGTTTGCATGTTACAAAGTCAGCATTAGTCATGTTTATTTGGATTTAGTGCTGCACTGAATGAGAAATGGTGAATACAAAGCGTTGAATTCTTCGTTTGTTTGGTTTTTTTATTCTGTTTCTCAACTTATCAAATGTCTAAAAAAATATGACGCATACCGTGTATTATGATAACTTCTTAAAGTATCCTGATACTATATTTCCGCCATATATCCCACCTCTAATCCCTGCTTTAGAATACTACAAGACAGATAAACACAACACAACACCCATGAGCTCAGCTGGGCCAAAGAATAGCAGTCAGACAGAATATTGTACATTTACTGTTACTGTACAGTTAGTGTACATCATAAACGTGTCCCAATCACTTATTAGATTGAACAAAAACATGTAAACAAATGCCAATGTCAAATATGTCCGTGTAAATGCTAAGTAAACCAGAACTAAAATGCAACATTATTTTCAGCTTCAGCCTGGACCAAAGGACCTGCATCGTGCTAACTACTTGCTTCCATCACACAAATGTCTAAATCCATGTGAAGCTGTTAACTAATCTTTGTTTGTGACATTGTATGACATACTAATACTTATTAAATAGGAGAAAAAGATTGGAAAAGATGATTTGGAGGGGCCTGCAGGTTGATGGTTCTGGCTATGATGAAACTAAAGCTTTTAGCTCTGCGCAGTTTGTGTCCACTATTGCAGAAAGCTCCCTGGTCAGAAGCATAAAGGCCATGTTATAACCGTGATTGTGCTTGTGGACAGGGATTGATATTGTATTTCAATAGTGCTGGAACCACAGGGCTAAAGCGCATAAAAACTCTCCTCGATCCGCATGGCTGATAACGCTTAACAACTGCAGCAATTTAGCCAAGATATACTCTACTTCTTTCCGCTGCCTCTTTTTTTATCTTTCCCCTCACTACCTCTCTCTTTTTGTCTTCTCTCTTTCTCCTTACTTGACAAAACCACCGAAGCCCTAGCCCCCCTCTCACTTGGGGCCCACTGCTGTTTTTCTTGGGACGTGTGCAGACTGAAAAGTTGATGGACTGTCTCTTTTTTTTCACCCTATACTTTTTCCCTCCCCAAGCTCATTGCTCACTAATAGAATTGAGGACCGCCAGACAACCGAGCCACCAGGGATCACCCCAGCAGCGCTGTGTGTATGTGGGTGAGTGAGGGAGCGTGTCTCAGCTCCAATTGCACACCTCGCTGAACAAAGATAAAGTAAACACAAAAACGATGCTGTTTCTTCAGAAATGTGTTCGAGTCAGTGTGGCGTTGGGCCAGAAAGGGCGTCCAGAGATTACAACATCAATTAATCTGATAGTCACAGCAGGTTCACCCCCCTCACACACACGTCACCTCACTGGAGAGGCAACACGCTGTTTCTACAACATCCCTTTCCACTTACAACCCGACTAACATCTTGTAACAACACGCCCAGCCTGCAGTGCCCAGAAAATGTTTTCAGTCCACTCCATCACAGTACGTTAATGCTGAACAAGTCCATTCTGCAGCACTCTACAGCGCACACTACCTCTGCAATTTGAAAACACAACAGAAATGGTCCAAAATGACAGAACAATTTGTCTGACCAGAGGACCTTAGTTGGACGGTGGACCATTATTATCATGTGTATCAGGTACAGCAGTGCCTCTATGGTTTTTGTACCACCCGAAAATATTCAGCCATGGCTCTGTGACCAGAAACTGACCACTGACTAAGGGCTGGTCAGTGCAAACTGTGTATCAACAGATGAGCTACAGTCTTTACAGCAGCAAGGTGGCATTACAAATGAGGTGTTTCTAATAAACGGACCAATGAGTTCATGCCCTACCAGCGGACACAGTCTTACCTCTGCAGGTCTCTCTCCTGTTCCTTCAGGGCTGCTGCTACGCAGGTTGATGATGTGCACCTCCTGAGGGAGGCTGGTGGTTCCTCTGCTTGCGCAGCCAGACTGGGCCGTAAAACTCTTCAGGAAGGCCTGGACAGGGTGGCTGGCACCCACCGGCAACAATTCACATGGGCTGCGGGACAGCGGACCTAAAACACAACCAGAAAAAGATGTAAAGCCTTAAGAAACATACTCGCTTCAAAGATTGCTCTCACTCAAAGGATAAGAAGCCAGAGTCTCCTCTGTTTTTTCACTCATTCTAGGCAAAAATCATATTTCCAGGAAAAGCCTGATAATTCCCAGCATTTCACACCGCATAGGTGAGGATTTAAAGGAATAGTTGGACAAAAAAAAATGTACACAATATTCAAATAAGACATGTTCGGTGTTTGAAGCAAATACAGCTTACAAGTGGTGCAAGCTCATGGAAGCACCTATTAGCATTGTGCTAATTTAATGCCGTTCCTTGATGTGGTGTATATTATACACGTAGAACCTATGTACACATTGGAATCTAGTAAAGTTAAAGCAGCATATTTTCCAGTGTTTAGTCTTTTAGCAGAGATGTTTGGTTACTGAAGACTGCTTCATTAGTTTTGGACTGCAGCCATGAGGCTAATTTTGCTAGCAAGCAGTAGACGTTTGTGTATAGCAATTAGCATCATGCTAACTGCACGCCTAAACCATTGTACATTTGCCAAAAACTCTATTAGGTAATCTCAAATAGACTTGCTTTGTATCTGACACTGTATAACGTCTGTTTCTATACGTACAAGTCTATTTCAGATTACCCAGCATGGTTACTTTGAGGCAAGTGTGTGATGATTTAGGCATTCAGGGAGCTTCTAGAAGCAACTAAACAAAGTGGACAACACCAAACTTCATAGCTGATTGACTATGCACTAAACATTGCTTTGAATTTGCTCGATTCAAATTTTATATCAGTTCCACACAAATAAAACACGGTACATCAAAAATTCTTGCCAAAAGGTAAGAGCAGGTAAAAGGAATGACCATAACTGTGTTGATGTACTATTCGTTCGTGTGAAACCAATGCACCCATTTGAAGCAAGCATTCATTTTTTGGAGTAAGGGTGAATCCGAGATTTCTCTGTTGAACCATGACTTTACGTGTAACGACACTAATTCAGTATATGCAGGTACTGCGGCCCAGTTCAGCGCTTATCACTGGAATGCACACGGACGCTGTAGAGAAAACTCTGTGAAGTCATTTCAACTCCAAATTGGATGGAGGAGAACAGAAAAGCCCGCATGTGGGTTATCTGGACCAGTGATAAGATAGTAGACCTTAGTGATGGTGCTCTACAAGCACAAGCACAAAGCAGTGTTTTTCCTGTTGGTACTCCCACGTCATTAATTGATAAGTCCTGTCCATTATGCAATGAGAGCGATGTAAAGAGTCGGAGTGGAGAAGAGAAGAGATGAAGAAGCAGGGGGGGGGGGCAGGAGTCTCCCACCCGCTTACTACACTCCCTGTTCATTAGAGAGGATCTGGCAACCCATCTGTCCTCCTCTATAGCCTCTGCTGTCACTTCATTGCTCGCTCTTTCCTTACATGGCTGGATTTACCCTCTCCTAATCACTCTGAGAGAAAAAAAAAACTTCACAAGACAGCATGCTCCTCTCAAGACTGTAGTTAGAGCAGGGTCACAGGAGTTGTTACCACAGAGACAAGACGGGGTATTAAGGGCATTGGGCATGCTCAGTAAACCCAAGACAGGCTCTCAGGGCGTCTCTGAGACGGAACCTTGAAGCCTAGAGTAAAGGCCTGGGGATAACGGAGAATGGAACACAGATTAAGCTCTTCTGTTACGCAACGCCAATTAAGGACAAAGTACCAAAGGTGTCCACGGCTCTGCTATTCACCAACGTTATCCCTTACTAGTGCAAGTCAGTATAGCTGTTTTACTGGAATAATGAAATGTGATACATGTTACATACTTAATGACAGTTAGTTACAAAAAGTGCACGTCAATAACTACTTATCAAATCATCGCCGTCAGGATGAAACCTGGCATCCCTGTTGTTTTTTTTTTTTTTTTTTTTTTGGACATATACCAACCAGCCATGTCATTAACACCACCTCCTTGTTTCTACACTCATTATCCATTTTATCAGCTCCATTTACCATATAGGAGCACCTTATAGTTCTACAATCACATAGTGTAGTCCATCTTTTTCTCCACATTGTTTGTGAACCCCCTATTTACTAAGTTATTCAATAATCAAGGACCCTCACCGGACCACCACAGAGTAAGAATTATTTGTATAGAGAGATAGAGAGATAGAGAGATAGAGAGATAGAGAGATAGAGAGATAGAGAGATAGATATTTTCTATGATGATGCCAATAAGGCTTTTTGAGAAGAAGCAGCTTTCTGAAGGAAAGTGTTGGCCTCTGCTGTGGAGAACACAGCCAAAACCTGAGCCAGGCTGAATTACCGTAAGAGAGAACACTTAAGCACACACATGCACACAATGAGCATCCAGGCAACTGTGAGTCATGATGCTCAGATGATGACTTGTGGTTGTTGTTCAAATGTATATGAGCAGTAACTTGGCACTTGAGAAAACTACTCTTGGCAAAGAAACTCTAAAGCATGGATTCTCTAATTTGTGAGAGCTGCTGGTCTCTATAGATGATGTGCAAAAGACTATGTTCATATATTTACATGCATTCTTTTCTAGTACTTTATTATGCCTCCCTTTGTCTTAGTTACAGCACCGAATCTGTCAGGTAAGGATTCCAGGCCACTCTTCTACTTTAACTTTGTGCTTCATGTCTGAGCAGAGCACAATGTTGACACTCCCACATTCCAGCATGAGAACTGCAGGGTGTCCGTATGTGACTTATTTCAACAGACATGATGGAACACTGGGAGAGTCCGACATGAAATGTGCCCTCAGTCTTTGAAAGAGAGGGCTGGAATTGATCTCAAGAGACGGGTGTCATCCTTACCTCACAGCACTGATGCTGTTATTGAGGCAAGGGGACAAGTAACCAAGTATTAGAGAAGAATGATGAAAGCGCTTCTTCATTTATATAGATCAGGGGTCCTTAACCTTTTTTCAGAGTGCCCCCCCTATTTTAGGGTTTACCATTACTAGTAATTGTCATGTCAGATACCATAATGTGTGATGTTGTGATGGCTGAGTATGATACACACAGCAAATTCGGCACGTGACATAAGCAGACTGATGTTGTTATATTCACGGACATCCATCATGACAACTTACAACAGCATTTGACATCTGCCATGACAAGCTTATGGCATATGCTGATGTTATGTCAATGACATGCTACAATGTTATGCAGCAGGGTTTAATTAAAGTTTAAGTAAAAGTAAGTAAGTTTAAAGTAAAATTTATATTTATATAAATGTTAACCAAATATTTGTAGTTAGTTCTGAGCATGCAATCTGATTGGCTGAAAAAGTTCCACACATGTTGTTGTATCTGATAACACCATCCCTGTATTATTCCCCTGACCATCGGTTGCTAAGTAACAACCATATTTTGCTTTACTTTAAGCCACTGAAACTACTTCTTTGGGTGAAAATACCTCGATTACAACATGTATTAGAAGCAACATTTAGGCCTCTTTTCTGTTTTTCTTTACTACACAAAACATTTCAAAAAAGGTTGTGTGGGCTCATCAACATATGATCTACATATGATCTATCTACATAATCTAAATAAAGGGTAATAATCTACTGTAAGATATTATAAACCATTACATATGCTCCCTCTCCCAATCTACTGCTTTATTATTAAACAGTACAATTCATTTCTAAAAAAAAGGTCATTTAACTGAGTAATGACAATCAAAAGACTTGCACACAGGCAGGTACGAAACACTTATTTAACACACTGTGATGTAGATCTAGCACTAAACACACAACCGGCCACTTTACTCTGAAGGTCTGACCACAGGGGAAAAGAAAAGAAAAGAAGTGAAGAAAAAGTGATGACCTTTTGATAAACACTGACCCCTTTCAGTACAAACATTCCTCCACGTCCACTGCAATGATTCTCATTCAAAACACTTTCTCCTTTGTGCTTACTCAGATACACACACACACACACACACACACACACACACACACACACACACGAAGACAAGCAGTTGTTTTCCGTTAGGAGGTGATCTCTCTCCTGAGATTGTTTGGTAGAGTTTTCCCACAGGTCAGCCTCTCTCAGTTCACCACACATTGAAACCACTCAGATACACACACACACACACACACACACACACACACACACACACACACACACACACACACAAAACAACCACCACACTGATCACGCTACACACATTTGGAAAACATTAAAGAGAGAGAGAGAGAGAGAGAGAGAGAGAGAGAGAGAGAGAGAGAGGGAGAGAGAGAGAGAAAGAGGGAGAGAGAGAGAGACAGAGGGAGACAGAGGGAGGGGGTAGAGAGGGAAAGAGAAAGCGACAGAGGTGTATAGAGAGAGAGAGAGAGAGAGAGAGAGAGAGAGAGAGAGAGAGAGAGAGAGAGAGAGAGAGAGAGAGAGAGAATATCTGTTTTTGATTGACTGTCCTGCATTGCGCCTCATTCAAAAGTATAATGGGGTGAAACACTGCTTAGAACTTCAGCATGAGTGGGCGGAGCTAAACTGCTATAGGCTGAATGGGTGAAATAATTGTAAAGTTTTCTTCACAAAACAATTCATTTGACAAGAGCAGCTTAGTCTCTATGTATTAACCATCTGGACTGGAGAGTTAGTGGTGTGTGGTTAATGGAACTGTGCTGATGTACTGAATCTTATTTATGAGAAATCGATGTACACAAGTGAATCAAGTAAAAGCAGAGCAGTAATTTGTTCAGTGTATATTCTGAAACTGCAGTAATGCTAACTTTATCAAACTGACAAACAAGGAAAATGCGTTTTCCCTGATATTGACTCTATATGAAAATGATATGAAACCCAGGGTGGATTTACAGACTTTCAGGCCCTTAAGAACCTTAAGGCTCCTGAGTGAAGCAGGAACCTACACTGCAAAAAAATGATGCCTTGGCAAATTAAATCATCTTAAATCTAGTCACTAAATCTAATATTTCTCATTTTAAGACCGTTGTAGGAATCTCAAAAGACTATTTCACTTATTTCTAGACTTTATTTAAAGAAATAATTCTGAAACAAGCAAATTACCTGCCAACAAAGTGAGATAATTTGGAAAGGCAGAAGTTATGACAACACTGGAGTTCCATTAATGCTGGCGTTGTGCTGAGCCTGTGCAGCACTCTGTTCTAACTGAAAGAATAAAGTTAGCTTTGGAAGTGAAGCGTTTTTTTTGTTTTTGCGTTTCTCTGCTGCACTCTGACAGTTTTCCCTCTCGACGCCCAGAAAACAATTAAGCGTCTCTCCATAATGCAGATTCTTACTTTAGTTGCCTTCTTCATACCCATGTGTCTTTAATCAGTAGTGTCATCATCAGAACAGCTTGGAATAGCCCATTATAAGTATGACTGAGGGGCGGGATGCGTTGAAGTTGCTGATGTATTTGCTACAATCACAAATAACAGACCATTTTAAAATGCAGTTGCCGATCTTATAAATAAACCATTTTTTTCTCTGGCCCACCAACTTGTTGAGATTTTTCAAATACGGCCCCTTTCGTGGTTGAGTTTGAGACCCCTGGCCTAATGCAAAGACCACCCCTTGTTACTTAACGTGAAACAGTCTGAGGGTTTAGACATGCAGTTAGCATGACGCTAATTGGTTAACTTTAAGCTTCCAAAACTTTTCAGCCTTAAAGCTCCAGAGAAAATAAATAAGGGAACTTCAGGCACCAAACTTGTCTTAACTGACTGACTACACTTGGGAAATGAGTTGAAATCTGCTGTGTCACACATATGACATCATCTCTCTTCCCTCCTCCTCTTCCAGGCTGGAAAACATAGTCTGTTCTTTCTCTAATGCTGGTCTCTCTCTCACTCTCTCACTCTCTCACTCTCTCACTCTCTCTTTCTTTCTCTCTCTCTCTCTTTCTCTCTCTCTCTCTCTCTCTTTCTTTCTCTCTCTCTCTCTCTCTCTCTTTCTTTCTCTCTCTCTCTCTCTCTTTCTCTCTCTCTCTTTCTCTCTCTCTCTCTCTCTTTCTTTCTCTGTCTCTTTCCCTCTCTCTCTCTCTCTCTCTCTCTCTGCCTCTCTCTTTCTCTCTCTATTTCTCTCTCTATTTCTTTCTCTCTCTCTCTCTCTCTCTCTCTCTCTCTCTCTCTCTCTCTCTCTGTCTCTCTCTGTGTCTCTCTCTCTCTCTCTCTCTGTCTCTCTCTCTTTCTCTCTCTCTCTCTCTCTCTCTCTCTCTCTCTCTCTCTCTCTCTCTCTCTCTCTCTCTCTCTCTCTCTCTCTCTGAGAGCACTCAAACTGACTTTTTCCCCTGCGCAGCGGAGCTGGGAATAACAAGCACCAGCCGAGGCAAAAAAAAAAAAAAAAGTTTGGAAGACCGCCAAAAGATTACGGGCCTTATTGGGCAGTGATGTTGTTTCTTTATTTAACTGCTGGGAGGGAAAAAAGCGTCCACAGACAATAAAGTGTATTGGAAAGAAAAGAATACAGACAATTTCTTTTACAATAATAGAAGGAAGCCCTGCATTTGTTTTATAATCCTCAAACAAAATGGAACTGAAATCAGGGGCAATAAACACAGGGTTTGTTCCCATACTGAGAAAAAAGAAGTTTTTAAGACATGGAGTATCAGGAGCAAAACTTCAGATTAGCATGCAGATTAAAGACACTTTCTTTAAAAAAATGGTCTGCTATATGACACAGAGGTTTGCAGTTGGTTAGGTAACATTTTCTTCAGGATTATCGTGGAAAAACAGCAGCATCAGGGAGATAAGATAATATTTCCTTTCAAACAAAACCTATTGTTGAGTGAAATACAGGTGATGTGCTGATTTCTCTGGAAAATGCTCTGTCCATCACAAGGAGGCTTTAAGATAAATAACAGCAGGATATGAGGAGCAGCACACATGCAAACAATCTGATGGCGAATAAATGAATTTCATGATGGTATTTTTATTTTACTAGCTAGTGAAACAAATGGAACATTTCTCCAAGTACATCTGGAAAAGGCATAAGTGTCTGTCTGTGAGCAGAGAGAGAGAGAGAGAGATGAAGAGACAAGGATAGATAGAAAGAGAAGGAGGGTGAAAGGGAGCGAGAGGGAAAAGAGACGGAGAAACAGGCAGAGAGAGAAAGGAGAGTGAGAGAAAGAAAGAAACTAGTTACAACATCTCTCACAAATTATGCTGACCATTTCTCTCACCTCTCTCTCACCCCCTTTCTTGCCCTCTCACTCCATCTCTCACTTCTCTCTGTCTCTCTCCATCTCTCTTTCTCTTGCTCTCTCTCTCTCTCTCTCTCTCTGCTCATTCTCCATTTCTCTCTATTATTAATTTATTTGTATTTTTCTTACCTCTCTTTCTCACTTTCTGTCTTGTTTCTCACCTCTCTCTCCCTGTCTCCCCCCTTTCATTTTCTCACTCTTCTTGTCGCCATCTCTCTCCCTCCCTTTTTCTCTCTCTGTTTCTCTCTCTTCTCTCTCTGATCTATCTATCTTGCAACTCTCTCCTGGCTCTCTTTTATCTCTCTCTCTTGCTCTCAAACTCTGTCCAACTTATCTCTTGAGTCGAGAGAGAGAGAGAGAGAGAGAGAGAGAGAGAGAGAGAGAGAGAGAGAGAGAGAGAGAGAGAGAGAGAGAGAGACAGAGAGAGAGAGAGAGAGAGAGAGAGAGAGAGAGAGAGAGAGAGAGAGAGAGAGAGAGAGAGAGAGAGAGAGAAGAGAGAAAGATCGAAAAAGAGAGAGAGAGAGAGAGAGACAGAGAGAGAGAGACAGAAGAGAAAAAGATCGACAAAGAGAGAGACAGACAGACAGACAGACAGACAGACAGACAGACAGACAGACAGACAGACAGACAGACAGACAGACAGACAGACAATGATAAAAAAATATATTTCATACCAGCAAAGAGAGATTTGGCTAGGCCTGAGGTTTAAAACAGAAAGTTAACACTTTACAAAGCCTAAGAAATATTTCCTGTGCTGACTGCAGTTAAAGCTGAGGATCACTCCATTTACATCTCAAACACACCCATAAAAGAAATTAGTGAGCAGGTAAAGCACCTTTCTTTCGACTGGCTTCTATTATGAGTGTGTTTAGAGTCGACAGCGTTCAGAGAAATGTGTTGAAATGCCCGTCTGTGGTAATAGACTATAACGACCGTACACTGCAGATACAGCAGATACAGATTAGGCTGAAAACGCTTAAATCCAACAGCAGGTTCATATCTGGTCTGGAGGTTTTATGGAACTTCCATAAGTTTGGTGGGGTTGGTTGTGGGGGGAGGGGTTTCGGCAGATGTCTTTACAGTGTGTTAAACTTCCGTTTCTAAAGAGTGGAAAGTGAGTTGCTGCCACCTACATCCACCTGTTTCAGAGAGACTCACTGACAAACCAAAACCACAGAAACACTAAACGTTCTTCATACTTGAACGTGCCACATTTTACAGTAACCTGCAGAATGCAAGCAGACACAAACACACACGCTTGCAATATTACTTTTACCGCTGAGCTAACGGAGTTAGCTCTGCCCTAAGCCTCCAGCTTTTGCCTTACAAAGCGTGGCACCAGAAGTGTGAGCTACTCAAGCACGAGAGGACCATCTGAGAGAAGCTCTCCCATCGTTTCCACTCAGTTTGGCCAATTTTGATTTCAGTCCAAAGAAGAAGTCACACCTGAGCCATTTTAGAACATCATTCTTCTTATTATTAATATTAATAATAATAATACAACGAATACTAGTGCTACAATAATGACAATACTTTGTTATTTACAATTAGTATAATTATTCATTTATATATTTATTTTATAATGATCAGTATTATAAAACGTTATTTTCACTGTGCTGTCTTGCTCTGTTGGTCTCATCTCTAATTCTGCCGTATAATGTGCATGAACAGCTAATGGTGGAGGAAGTAGGAGCTGAAATTCATTATATGTGGTGAAAGTGCACTGCAGCGCTGAATGGTTGTGACGATTTATGTCTCCTTCAACACGTTCACAAAAATTTGCTGAGCAGCTCTTACGCACAAGTCGGTTATTTGCATGGCACGCTTTAGATTTGTGTCATGCACCAATTGTTTCACGCATTCCCACCACCCACCACATGACAGGCCGGTCAGGAAGTGACATGATTGACAGCACCTGGTCGCCACTGAAAGCAGTGAATTGACTCCAGTGTATATATACTGTCAGTGCTGTGCCCACTCTCTAAACTTAAAGGGATGGTTTGACCAAGAATCTTATTGCAGTTTTCCTCCACAAATGCAGTCATTCGGCCAAGACATGTCTGGTGTCTGAAGCAGAAGTAGAAGATATGACAAATATAATCTCATGACACTTAAAGGCCTTTAAACGATATACAAAGCTTATCACTATATTTACGTTTTTTCTAGGTTTCGCTTTTAGGATAAGCAGCTTAAAAGATGGATGGACCGATGTTTGATCAGGAACCGAAAAAACATTAGTAATGCCATATTCAAAACGATTTCACACACTGTACTGCACTAAAGGGACTAATTATGCACTTTTGTAATGAAAGATGCTACTTTTTTTAAGTTCTGACAATATCCATAATAGCAAATTGTGATGTAGTTTATCACACATATCAGAGCACATTTCCCACCACTAGTCCAACGTTCGCTTCTTTAGTTTTCCTATGAGGTTAATGCAGCTAACAAGTAATGGAAGCTTATTAGCATCATACAGATTGTACACCTAAATCATGCTGTTTCTACCCAAGTGATGTAGGTCTGTGTTTGTATGTTATACAGTGTCAGAAACCACATAAGCAAGTCTGTTCAAGGCCAATATAATAGAAAAATGAATTTTCCTCACTTTATGGAAACTTGTTAAACAGTGTTAACATTTCCAAGCCTATCGTTGACTCCTCAGGCCACACAGTCCATATATGGAAACTAAACAACAAGCCAGTTTAGTTTCCTTTCCTTCTGTAACGTCCAAAAACCAACTCATTTTCATGCATCCACCTATTCGGCCTACAGCCGTTTAACCCCACCCACTCATAATGAAGTTATAAGGAGTGTTTCAGCCTGGACTGCTTTTTGAATGAGGCACAGCACAAGACAGCAAATCAGAACAGAGGTCGTTGACATATATGAGTTTTAAAGGCTATAAGAAAAGAAAAAGAAAGAAGAAAAAAGGCAGAGGAAAACAGGAATGTGTGCATGTCCATGCTTATTGCTCAGCTGAGCTCATACTGAGAGATGCTCATTGACATGCAACTTTCCAGTGTGTTTGTGTGTGAAGGTATATACGTGTGTGTGTGTGCGCGTGTATAAAAGATGACACCCATCTGAATGTCTAGCTCAGTGTGAGAAACTGAGAGTGTAGAGAATGGGTTCCTGTGTGTGATGCAGCCTCACACACGCTCTCACATTATCTCTCAGGAGATCCAGAACTGAAAGCAAAAGAGACGAGTTACAGTTCTTCCTCCATCATCAACCCCAGTACCCCTATAAGTCTAAACTCTATGCTTTTTTTACTGCGTATAGGCTTATGAGAATGCATCGTAATGCATCTGAAGGTGGAGATCTATCTGCATTGCCTTTGAAATGTTTAATAAAACGTGCTCATTTTTTCGAATTAAAATTCTCGGTTTATTTTCAAACATAAAACTTTACTTCTGCAAACCATCTGTCACATTTTGTTTTGGTCCCAATATGTTAAACACAGCAAATAAACAGTAGTTGGGCATTAAAACGTGCTGAGGTGTGTTCTCTGTAGAGGATGTGTCAACTTATTTTCACCGACAAAATCATTCAAATGTGATTTAACTACGGGTCCCCAACTTTTGCATACGACTGTGTCATCAGAACACGCAAATCAGATCAAATGAAACTGTGGTGAAATCTGAGATTTCATCATTTACAGAGTCTTTTGTTAGTGCAATTAGTGACGTCATATTGCTACTACCGTTACTATGCCTTTAATACTGATATAAGAAAAATGATCTATGTTCTGATTGGTTATATTGGCCTCACTAAAAGGTGTCAAACAATACTTAAGGTTTAATCTCAGTAGAAGAAAAGAACAAGTGGTATCGTGTCATCTCTAATCTTAGTCCAATCAAATCATACGTGCTGTCACAGAGATCAAATCTACCTACTTAGCCCTCAAAACAGCACAGCCCTCAAACCACAACAACTGTGCGTGTGCTTGAGCACGGTAACAGATTCAGAAGCAAATCAGTGTCCTGAGAATGTAGGTCATAAATGGGGAACGGAAGCACATATAGAAACTCTAAACAAGAACAACAAAGCCTAAGAGACTACGTAAACAATTCCTGAGTCGCTTCAAACGTACCTAAACACAGTCAGCTCCAAGAATCACATTTCACTCTTCTGCACGCTTGGCCACAGGCCAAGAGCAGGGCACAGGAAATGACATCACTTGCCGAAATGCCAACTAGGAAAAAAAAATCTGATATTCCCACAGTCCCACGCAGCCGTTTCCGAAGAGAAACAAACAGACCTTTCCCCTTTTTACAAACACACACTCACGTGCCGTCCCTGTACGTGAGCTTCAGAAGCTTCCCTTCAACCCAAATCGTGCCTTTGGATCGATCTATAAGAAAGATTTCTTACAGAGCAATAATTGATGTACATGCCTATCCAAAGACATATCTCTGTCCAAAGGTTCATAGACACCAGATGATCCAGAGTTTGTTCTGAAATCAAGGGTGTTAATAAGGAATTTTCTCCCATTTGCTGCAGAAACAGCCTCTACTCTTAGCTCTGGATCACTCTATCTCAACCCACAGGAACTCAATGGAGCTTTATCACTCCAGAAAACACAAGGCTGAGGGGCTTCATACACCTCTAGTCAACGCTTGGCGTAGTGACCTTACGGCCCAATTATACTGGCAGGACAGACCCAAACAAATATGAATAAACACAAACGTTTGGTTGGTGTGCCACACTCGTGTTTGTCCTCTCCTTCACTCTGGTTCATTTTAGTTGAGAGATCTCTTTTCCTAAATAACCCAAGGACACCGGCATTAGAATGTCTGTGTTTGTCCCATCTGTGTACTTTCTAGGCTCAGGTGTTCATGTGCGGTTGTTCTAGCGCTGTTCTGTTAACAGTGCTTTTGCACAACTGAACACCCGTGTCAGCAATGGGGCACCTTAAACTAACTGAATTCATTCATTAGAAGTGTGTGTGCAGTTACTCGCTGTTAATGAGTTTAGCTCCTGCAGAGCTGATTAAAGATCTAATTAGGGCCACCCGATTCCTCCATTCAAACGATTCTCAAGACTTGATCAACGCAATCAGCTGTTGCACTAGAAGTGTGTAAAGACCAAAAAACCTTTAGTGTAAATGACTCAACAAAGATATAATTCGCTAGAGCAATGTCCAATCTTACCTGCAAAGGCCGGTGTGGATGCAAGTTTTACTCCAAACAAGCTGGAGCCCACCTGATTCTACTTGTTTGATCAGTTTCAGTCTTCAAACATTTCATCAGGTGAACTCCTGCGTTGTTGGAGTGAAGACCCACAGCCACACCGACTCCTCTGTGGATAAGACTGGACACCCCTGTGCTAGAATAATGCTGCTTTTACAAGTAAATACTGTAAAAAAAGAGCTGTTCCGTACTGCATAGAAGAACTGGTGCCTACATGCAACCATGTGAAATGGTGATAACGTTTCTGAAATA
>NC_051236.1:29447500-29482500 GCF_015220715.1 Pygocentrus nattereri
AGAAAGCTCTTCAGCGGCACTTGTACAACTCCTTCTCAGAAGCTCTTTATTTAAAACAGTGAACAGTACATTCAGCTGCACTCGCTGCATTAATAGCCTCAGAACTGGACAGTGCCTTTTCAATAAAGGAGATCCCAAAAGAGTGACTTCTCACAAGATTATAATGGATGCATGCAGGAATGCACTCAAATTAAAGAGCAAAGAGCTCTCCAGACTGAAGCTCGTGCTGAAACGGCAGTAGGTGCAGTGTGGTCCTCTCAACATTTCTACAATGGTTAAGGGTGAATGGGCTGGCAAAGTCATTAACTTTATCTAAGCGGGAATGTCGCTGGTGATCCATTTTGAGAATGAATGCAGTTGTTCTTCAGCCAGCTCTCTCTTTTCTTCCACACATGAGAAAATTTCATCTGTATTGAACATTGAATTGAATTGAATTCAAACTGTATTGAATTCACACACACACACACACACACACACACACACACACACACACATATACATGTATGTTCTGTGGTGGGGTGTTCTCAGTGCACCTGAATAAACTCCTGAGTGCTCGATGCATAAACAGAGTGAGACAGAAAGCGGTATCAGAGTAAATAGCGGTATCAGAGTGGCTGTTTGCTGAGATATTCCTCCAGTTCAGCTCTCAGCACATACACAAGTACGTCACACAAATATGTCAGTATGCCTGCGGAGTCAACGAGAAGAGCCATCACAGCCACCCTGTTGGGACATCCCAGGGCTGCTAGTATGGTAAGTGAGCTGCTTTGAGGTGAGAAGCATAACCAGCCCGATTCTGACCACTGGGAGAACTGGGAGCCGAAGCCCTGCTACTGAACGTTAGCTTCATTTTCCAGCAACACACAGATTGGATTAGTGCATGGATGAAACGAATGTACACATTTATTTCAACATGCTTCGCAATCATAAGATTCACTGGCATCCGGAATGGGCCCGAGGCACAACCCACATTACAAAATGTTTTTCTGCATTTCTTCCACAGAGAAGGCTCCAAATCCCCAAATTTGACCTAGTGTAGCTTTAAAACACAAATAAAAATATAAAACAGAAACAGATAAAAACAGAAAATATGCAATACTGGAAAGATTCAAGTAGTTATGATCATTATGTGCCTTCAAACACTGCACACAGTATTGTGTGCATTTTTCTACGTGTGAAAGAAAGAAAGAAAGAAAGAAAGAAAGAAAGAAAGAAAGAAAGAAAGAAAGAAAGAAAGAAAGAAAGAAAGAAAGAAAGAAAGAAAGAAAGAAAGAAAGAAAGAAAGAAAGAAAGAAAGAAAGAAAGAAAGAAAGAAAGAAAGAAAGAAAGAAAGAAAGAAAGAAAGAAAGAAAGAAAGAAAGAAAGAAAGAAAGAAAGAAAGGGTGAGAGACACATACAGTATTTAGGCACAGACCACAGGTCATGAGGGTACCAGCCACTCTCAGAAGCCTTAAGAGGCCAATGTGTGAGATTTCCCTTCACACCAGAGCATTCAAGCCCAGTCGGGGGGCAGCGAGGGCTTTAACACTCAGGCAAAAGTCAAAAGGCCTCCTGCCATGTTAAATCATACAGAACTGTGGGAAGGAACAGGGACATAACAGAGCAGCAGAGACAGTGAAAGGCTTTTGATCAACAAAGCTTGGAAAGGCCAGTTTAACCCTTCCAGGGCATTGTAACTGCTGTGCTAAAGCAGGGTGTAATCTGGAATTAATAACTTAGGAAACAGATTGAATTTTTTTCATTTCTGTGCATCTTGTTTTGCAGATTTTTATTTTTTTTATTTTTTTTATTTTTTACAGTTTGCCACTTTTGTCATTTTCTAACACCAACACAGTAAGAATAGAAGCCAGAAATGCAGACTTGAAGTTTATAGAGAAAATGTAAGTAGGCTCTAAATATAATATGGTGCCTATGTATATTTTTTCAGAATTACTTTATATTATGCAATGCAAATTGAACGGGTAGCAAAAATGATACTACATTAACTATAATGACACTTAAGGGTTTAAATAAATGGTTGATGTAAACAGGAGAGAACTACATAGAGAAAGGTTGTGACAATATAAACAATATAAACTCTCAATGTAAACTGCTTTACAATAAAAAGGATATATAGTAGGAAAACAGCAAGTGCATCTACCTATGCGAATGAGAGAGGGAGAGTGAAAGAGAGATTTAAAATGATAGCAGTTATTTACTGCACAGGAGTAGACCGATTACTCCTCTTTCGGAAAAATGTGTCTGATATTTTCCACAAACCTTTCCATTCAACACACAGAGGTTTCTCTATGAGGTGGAGGAGTGATCTGGGGGGGGAAGGGGGGTGATGGACTCTTGAGGGAAGACAAACCAGCCAGAGTCACCACCTGGGAAACCTCACTTTAATATAAATCAGGACAGATCTGCGGCTGATCTGCGGCTGCGGCCAAAAACCCTCCCTCACGGCCTCTCTGGACAGGGATGGAGTCAGAGTGGTGTAAATACAGCGCAAGCAAAAAACAAAGAAAAGAAAAAAACAAAGATCTAACATGAAAATGAATTACAGCAGGGTGCTGATAGAAGTTGGCGCTCACAGCTGAAAGATTAAAGAGGTAGTTGCACAAAAAATAAAATTTACACAATTTTCCCCTTAGTCCAAATGTACTCAGCCAAGGCACGTTTGGTGTCTGAATTTGGCTTATTTTGTTTTGCTCTTGAGCTACAATGCTATTGTAGCTAACAAGTAATGGAAGCTTTGAGCTGTAAGGTTAGCACTATGTTAGTCTCTTATGTAAGAATCGCTCTGACGCCACTTAACATAGCCAACAACCACATACTATTCAAGGAAGAGGGAATTTGTCTGACATGCACAATAACTAGTCACAGACGACTGTTTAGCATAACGTGTATGGTCAGGTGATTTTTCAATGCAAGGCTGTGCCCAAACAAACCTGTGGGAAACAAATACAATCTGCTATACGTTGCTAAAAAGCTACTAAATAAGGAAAGAAAACTCTTAAATAAAGAAAACTCTTAAATAATTTACACAGACTAAATATTGTGTGAGTTCTGAAAGGCATCTTGGCGGCACGGTGGCGTGGTGGGTAGCGCTGTACCTCACAGCGAGGAGGGCCTGGGTTCGATTCCCCGGCCGGGCGACCGGGGTCCTCTCTGTGTGGAGTTTGCATGTTCTCCCCGTGTCTGCGTGGGTTTCCTCCGGGTTCTCTGGTTTCCTCCCACAGTCCATAGACATGCAGTCAGGCCAACTGGACGTGCTAAATTGCCCCTGGGTGTAAGTGACTGTCTGTTTCTGTCTGTCTGTCTGCCCTGCGATGGACTGGCGACCTGTCCAGGGTGTATCCTGCCTTCCGCCCGAAGACTGCTGGGATAGGCTCCAGCACCCCCCTGACGGAGAAGCAGCTTAGAGGATGGATGGATGGATGGATGAAAGGCATCTTGCTGGACCACCGCATGGAGGTCATCAGAAATGCAACTGTCACAGCCCTTTAACCTACTAAAAATATCCATGTATGTGTGGACCCAAGGTCTGAAATACTTTATGTTTATAAAAAAAATAAATAAATAAAAAAATACATTAAAATTGACTGAATGTGGGTCCCTGGAAATAAACTTATTAGGATATTATTAAGGAATTAACATCTAATTAATATCTTCTTTTCAGGGAAAGCCTGTTTTAGCCTGTTTCACCGCCAATCAGCAAGCTTTTGTCTTTGGTATACTTAAATAACTAGAAATTCAGCCCCGGTCTGCCTCAGGGTGGCGCTGCATGAAATTGGTTCATCCTGTTGGTCCTTCATAGTCTACATGTAACTATGCCCGGAATACCTGGCAATCTGAAAACTTGCCCAATTGCACAAAAGATTGGTGGACGGAGTGAACTGTTACTCATTTCTCAAACCGAGACAACAGAGGAGATGTGGAAGATCTCAATTAGTGTGTGGAAAAGCACATCACCAACCCCCCAAAAAAGAAAGAAGAACTGTTAAACCATTGAAACATGTTGCCATGTTGAAGCATCAATGCTGCTATGTTGAGGGAGTTAGCAGCCAGCCCAAGCTGGAGTAGCCAGCCAATATGAGACCCCCAAAATACCCATGGGTAATCCGCACACTGGGTGGACCACATGGCTAACATTGTGCAAAAGCATGCTTAAAGGGGTATTGGCAACATTGCGGCAAATGCACAGCCCACTTATGGCTACTTACGGCATATTACAAGGCTACTTGAACTCAGATACTGTTTTTCTAACTAACCTGGTTTTCCTATTTCACCACGTAAAGGTTGAAGTTTGGTCGCCCTATCTTTTAACTATGTATTGTACAGTATTTGCCATTTTTTAATGGGGAAAAAACCCTATCCTGTAAAAAAAACAGGTATTACCTTAAAAAGTTTGGCTGCCTTAAAACGTCTTCGCTATTTCAACTTCAAATAATAAGTTGACCAAGCATAAATTAGACACTTGTTCTGTTGACTTACTCTTAAAAGTTCAGTTAACTCACAGTTTTAAGACACTGTGATTGGTTGCACACTTTAAGGTCAGCATATCGTGGGGTCAGCAGCAACAGCCCTGTGGGGAACATGATGCCTGCAAAACCGTTTTTGGCTATGATAATGTGAACATATCTTCAAGCATTGCATGCTTATAATCTCTAACAGACTTGCTCATGTGGTTTCTTCACTGTATGCAATGCTGCTATCTATATAAAAGCAAAAAGTAACAGCAAACATCTTAAAACTTGAGTCTGTACCTCTGTCCATGTATATAGGTAACACTAAGCAACACGGTGTCAGCAACCACATAAGCAAGTCTGTTTGGGATGATTTAACTACTCAGCATAGTCTGCGGTAAGCATGTAATGACTTTATCCTTACTTAGTTACAGTACGCAGCTACAATAACTAGTTTGTAGCTCCAATGCAAAAGTAAAGAAACTGCGCCAAACTACATTTAGAAGCAGAGGAAAGGCATGACTGGATCCAAAGCTCAGCCGCTTATGTGTCTAACCTGCTCTCTCACAGACAGCATCCAAAGGACTGCTGTAATTCAAATGCTTTTTTTTCAGGGATGGCTCTACTGGCCCCTCCAACTCATATTGTGTATTTTTCTTTAATTTTTTTTCCCTCTTTTTTTATTACAAAAACCAAGAAAAACACAATGGAAAGACCACGATCACCCCAGCTGTCTCCGATTATCATCCTGGCCCTTGATAATCATACACTAACTTACTGGCACAGCAGACCCGAGGGCAAGAGGCACTGCTGGTGAGACAGAGTGAGAGAGAGAGGAGCAGTAAAAAGAGCTGGTTAACCACATATGAGTGTTCTCTTTGCTCATTTATCCTCTTTCAGATGATATTCTGTGTGTGTGCGATGAGTGGTATGCATTTTGGGGTGTGTGTGTGTGTGTGTGTGTGTGTGTGTGTGTGTGTGTGTTCAGTCTACACGGAAGAAGAAAACCTCTCGATTTTGAGTCAAAACGCTTCTCTGAATTAGATCATTACTCACCCGCTCACAGTCTTGGACAGTTAGATAAGCAGTCATGGTGTGTTTAAAGCAGTACAGACTTGCTGTTGCTACGTAAACATCCCCACCCGTCTCCATCACACCAGCACCACAAGATTCTGGGACCAAACGGCTCAATCACACGGTAATATCTGTTTCTCTCTTTCTTCCTCTCCCATTCATTCTTACAGTCACAACTCTCTCCTCTCTGTATCTCTTTCTTGCTCAATTTCTCTCTTTTTCTCTCTCTCCTTCCCCTCTCGATCACTCTCTTTCTCTCTAAATCTACTAATTGTTCTCTTCTCTCTCTGAATCTCGCTTTCTCTCGACCTCTACACCACCCGTCACTCTACCCCTTCTCCCCCCTCTCTTTCATTCCTCCATCTCTCTCTTTGTCTATCTCCCCCTCTCTCTCACTCTTAGTCTACTCATCATTCTCTTCTTCTCCTCTCTCCCTCTCTGTCTCTATCTGTTCAATTACACAGTCTCTCTGCCCCTCTGGTGCCATAGCTCACATTACAGAGGTTGTGCAATACTCTGGCAGCACGTATAATCTGGCCCACACACACACACACACACACACACACACACACACACACATATATATACATATATATACACACACCCTGCAGAGCACCTCTATAGATCACTGGAGCTTTGACTTTTATTAAGCTTTTACATTTTGTTTGGTAATAGGATTTGGCCTGGAGATAGTAAGTTAGGGTGTAATTTTAATACAGTTTTAAACTATGATGTTGTTCGAGGATCATTTTTCAGACAACCAGACTAAACAAATGGCGTTCTCTTTCATAATGATGCCTGGATTTATTCAACGTTTAGGGTCAAAACACTCTTTTCTTCAGCCGAACAGACAGAAAAGCATGTAGTGCTGCTACACACTGAGCATCCGTGTGCATAAAAGCTCTCCTTAGTGTGATACTCCAGCTGATCTTTCAAGGATTTTTGCTACAACTTGTAGTAAAACAGGAGGAATGATGAGGGATGAACGAGAGACAGCTTAGCTAATGTAAAGTCAGCTATAAGTCAGAATAGTCCACCAACCAAAAGTATCCAAAAACAGCGTTCTGTGACCACTGAAACAGGAGTAGAGGATGCCCAACACAAACTGCGCAGCAATAGATGAGATACTCTCCCTGACTTTACCTCTACACCATGTACCAACAAGGTAGGAGTGTCTAACAGAGTGGACAGTGAGTGGACACCACTGGTGTGTTTGACCCACTCATACCAGCACAACACACAATAACACCCCACCACCACATCAATGTCCCTGCAGTGCTGAGTCCAGTGGGGGTCCTGACCATTGAAGAACAGGGTAAAAGGGGTAAAATTACAGTCTGTAATTGTAGATGTACAAAGTGCACCTATATAGTAAATGGATTTGATTAAATGGACAATAAATATAGACACAAGGTATGTGCACTTAATGTAGTGGCCAGTCGGTGTATATCTGTTGTTTAGATTTCAGAATAATTTTGACATAGTATGAAAGCTGACACTTGATTAGAAATGACTAGAATTTCTGTTACACCACTTTGTGGTTTCATTGGTTTCTGATTAAACAAACCTTCATACGGTGTTAGTATTCTAGTGAAATTGAAAAAAAAAAACAAATGACCCTCTAGTTGCATGGGAAAGCTGTGTTTAAGTGGCTGTCACGAGCTAGTGGGCTGCACATTACGTCTATGTTGCCTTATGAGTGTATGGAACAGGAGATGAGCTGATAAAAGTGAGCACTGGGTTCCTACACGTTCTAATGTGTCAAACCCCCCCTCAATCTGAGGTGCGGAAGGGGGAACTGATGGAGTGATGAGAGGGGAGGAAGGGGCGGGGTTGTAGGGCACACGAGCTTTCGCGTGTAGTGCAACCCTGCCCGTCCTCCTCTCTTCTCACAAACAGCATGCTGCCTGTGCTGTTTTTGGCAAGTGGCACTAAACTAATACAGCTGGACAGGCGCCCATACTCTCAGTTTCAGCAGTGGAATCTAAGCATTATGCCCACAGTGCACACTGTACTGTTATGCTACACTACTGCCTAATATACAGTCTTATGGGAGTCAAATGGACTAACAACACATGCAGATGAAACAAATGGACTAGTTATTGTAGAACTGTAGAATCAACTATATGGTAAATGAACCTGATACAATGGACAGTGAGTGTACGGTCTACGTATTTATTAAGATAGTTTAAAAAATGTTTATTTACTGAGGTTAGAATTAGGCTTTACCGCATATAGATACTACCATATCATAACTCTAGAGATGTCTCTCAATTTTTCATATTTTCCATATTTTAAAAATGTCAATTGTCATTTACATGGTGTGAAAAAAACATAGCGAACTAAGACATGATAGACTAACAGAAGTGGACCGATATTACTATTAGTTACTATTATGGAAATAAAAGGTTTTATTTTGACAGCAACAATATCTATATCATTAATATGGCATATTTTTATTACATATGGATTCTTACACATACATGTCTATGGCCCTCCATCCTAACAAGTACTGAAAACTAATGTGTGTGATCGTGTGCGTGTGTGTGTGTGTGTGTGTGTGTGTGTGTGTGTGTGTGTGTGTGTGTGTGTGTGTGTGTTCATATGCATGCGTGCCTATTTCAGGAGGCCTATTAAGTTTCTTAATGGAAGAGTTACAGACTCTGGAAAGCAGCACCATGAGTGAAGACTCATTACACACAAATTTGAACATTACGCAAGAACCCTCCAGACAGATCTGGAGAAATGATGTGATGGTTTGTTGAGGTTGCAGGAGAGAGAGGCAGCGGGCGAAGGACAGGAAAGATGAAGAGCGAGAGAGAGAGAGAGAAAAACATCACACTTGCTTTACACCTTTCGTGCTCACTTTCACATCTTAGCTAGTGTGTGAGGTCATTATGACCTGACATCAAGCTCCAGTTTGTGAGTCAGATTTTCTGATGAAAGTGTCTTTAATGATTTCACCCAAGACTGTGCAGACTGCAGCTTTAATAAAACAAATCAGCCTTAAGAACATTTATAACACCTGTAAGCAGTCTGTCCTCCTGGCCTGCTCCCTCATTCTCATTAGCCATGTTACACAATGCGGCTCAAAACGACTGCCAATAAAAACGCCGTTAATCCCTGCAGCAATGAAAATGATTACATTGTGTAATTATGCCCTTTTCTGTCTGAGGGAAGGAATTTCATATGCTACATTAGATGGGTTTGCTCGTCACTTTGCCAGTAGGCATAGTCTGATTGGCAAGATGTTGCCATTGCAGTGTTTTCTGAGTTGAATCACTATTCATCTTCAAACCAAACAACACGGTGTGTTATGGATATTCTGTGTGCACTTGGCTTCACTGTGTGTGAACATTTGCAGTACTATTGCCGTGTGGAATTGTAAGAGGGCACTAGAAAATCTCCACTATGTTTTTTGGACAACAGTACAAAATGTTAGATCGACTAAATCAAGCAGAGTGCCAGACTTTTTATCTTGAGGGAGGCAAAGTGTACATTTTTATGGTACACACATAAAGAAGGTAGGTGAGCTTCAAATTGAGTTATTAAAAATGCATGTTATAACATTATATAACAATATAACCCGTTTTATTGCTAAATACCTAACTTTCTGGTGGGCCAAATCAAATGACCTCATTGCAATAGCACATTAAGGTGAACAGAGCACAGTGTCACCTGAAAACTCTACAGGATGATAAATCACCTTAGTTCTTTTTGAAATGCATGGAGGTGCTTCATCCTTCAAAATCCCAAGCTTATTACACACTAAGACTTCTTATTCAGTAACTACAGAAGCTTTAGTACAAACAGGTTGAGCTATTCCAAGCGTGTAATGTAATTTTGGGCCATTTAAGGGGTTACGGGATGCCAAATGACAAAAGAACTAATACAATATGTCCAAAAGTCTGTAGTCTGTCCATTCTAACTAGTGAATTCAGCTACTTTCAGCATCCATTGTAGACACAGGGGTTCACATTTGCACATACAGCTTGTGTAATCCGCACAGAAAAGCACCGCCCAATAGAATGAGATGCTCAATGCCAAGTGTCAGACAGAGTGGTCAAAGCTTCCTAGCTGCGCTGTGAAGCAGTGAATCTGCATTCTCTGGAAAAACATCTTTGGGATGAAGTTTCTAATCCAGAATGAATCAACCAATATCAGTACCTGACCTCACGAATGCTCTTGTGGCTGACTGCAATCAGCAACGTTCCAGTCTTCCCAGAAGAGTAGAGTTGTGGCGCTGTCCCTGAAGATCCAGTGAACGAACAGGTGTCTACAAATGTTTGGACATATGTGGAATAAAGCTGTAGCCTTTGATGTTTAAACCAGTAAACATTCCTCTTCATGCTGCGACGAACCCATTAGGCCTCACTTCCACCAGAACCCACAGCTCTACTCTTGCTGTTGTCATTGCAAAAAGGGAGACTTGCTATAAACACAGGAAACTGCTCAGTAATGCAATGGAGAAAATAAATTGACAAAAAGAGACTGATCTGGGACGCACAGAGGCAAATGTAGCTTCGTCACCAAACAAATAATATATTACTCAGTTCTGATGAACAGCAAATATTAGCACTGTTTCTAAGAAACAGTTCCTTGTGCATTATTCCCAGCCTAATAGTGAAAGCCAAACAGATATGTTTATCTAGAATATACTGAAGTCTTTTAGCTAAAAAAAAACAAAAAACAGATTCTCCCAGCAGTCCATGTGGAACGAATCATGGGCCAAAATGTTGATGCAGCAGATTAGATAATGTCCTAGTTTTGGATTTCCAAAAACAAAAGAAAGCTGGACGTTTCTCGAGGAGGCCGCCCTTGTCCAAAACAAAAACAGAACCGCAGCGCCAGGGGAAAAGTTCATTTGGACTTTTGAACTGTCCGCCGTGTCTGACCTTCATAAATCCACTTCAGGCTCGGACTCATCAGAACCAAAGAGCTCAACAAGTCTAGACAGTTGCATCAACAAACATCCTCTAAATAAGCAGCTTTCAAAAGAAACAGAGATGTGAAGTCTAAAAGCTGATTTGTACTAGACGAGGTGCCACGTGCAATATGCTCCTGCATTAATGAATGTACACTGGCCACAGCACCACCACGGTAATACACACATGAAAAGCTAAATATATTTAGTATCTATGTCTAAAAAAATAACATACTATTCAGTATTATAGCAGAAGCATCCCACTAGTACAAACTTTAAGAAGATTAGGGAGAGTCTGCTGGATTGATGGACAGAACTGAGAAATCAGCCAGTCAAACAATTATTGGCTAACAATGACGCTGAAATGTCCACCCCAAAAAATGTATTTGATAAATGGAATAAAGACGTCTGCAGGTTAAATGACCTCATGTATTATCAAAAAATAACAAATGTGGACGGAAAACAGTTCATTAGCATGATGCATGCAAGGCACATCCAGTGTGACATAACAAGCATCATGGAGCAGATTTGGCTTGACTTCTGGTGTAAAATCAGCCTAAGAATTTGCAGTGATCATTAGCAATAACAAAAGCGTGGCGGGAGTTCATCATTCGTCCCTTGCAGCTTGTAGCTCACTGAAGCATCTCTGGTGAAAGTGCAGCTTCAAAACTTTCAACTATGATTTGAAATTGAAGTTATTACTGTCTGTTTAGTCATGTAGTATTGCAGGGACACCAACCATCTGCTACACTTTTACTACATTTTTGATATTTGTGACATCAAAACAGCAACTCAAATCAGTCTATATGTTATACTGAATGTACACATCAGTCAGTGCAATCATTTATTATTGTTGTTGTTGTTGTTGTTGTTGTTAGGTAATTATATATTGTCAATGTCCAAAAAAACCTTCAAAACCTCAAAATTGTACCTTTACTGCAGAGAGCAAAACATTCTTAGGTATGAATGCAACTTAATGTAAAGAGATTTTTTACTTTCAAGCCATCAGAGTTTTTTGTATGACAACAACCATAAACACAAACATGGAATATGCAAACATAATAAACATAATAGGCAACTATGTTTTTATATTTTAATGGCATGGCAAAAAAGTAATAACATTTGACTTATAAGGGTTAAAACTACCACGCTTAGGTGTTTACAATACAAACTTTAGCCGAGCAAACATTTGTCGAGATGCAGTAGCAGCAGTGATGATCTGGCATAGATGAGTGGATTTCCTGTAGCTTGGAAAGTATGGGGGAATGCAACAATGCTGGCATGAATGCTTCAGAGGAAGAGGTAGGTGGAGAGGCTTCTATGTGAGCTCATTGTCTTCAAGAGCAGGTCATGGTAGGCGACGCACAGCTTTGCTAAACTCAAGTGGCCTTCAAACTATAGGCCATTGTCCTCCTGGCTGACCATCACTAACAGGAACGGACCCTCAGAGATTCAGGTCAACTGGACCAAGAATGGTGTTTACTAGCTATTAATGTTCTGGCATAACCATTGACCCATATCTCAGCAAACATTCTTGAAATAATTTCATCATGACTCACGACTTTATCATTAGCACCCCATTTTAACCTACAAGGACTATGCAAGAATTAAATTCCCGTTCTTATTCTCTCCCAATTCGCACATCTTTTGCCACTCGTAGCAGAACTGAGCCATCCACGCTCCAACCACAAACGTGTTCTGTCTGTCTGGTGCTAAACAAGACAAGCTTTGCAGAACTGACAGAAATCTCATTTAACGTAATGAGAAACTGAAGCACAACTCAGGTTAGGGATGTGACCTCTGGCTCATTTTGATATTTAAGCTTCTAAAAAAGTTCATTTACAGATATTTGGGAGGGAAGGGAAAAACAACCACCCAAAACAACAAAACAACAAAAAAAAGCTGTAGGTTTTGTACTTTATGTGATAGCACTGGTGCCCGGAGGCTGAATAATTCAATACAATAATATTTAGCAGCATGCGAGGAATTAGATTTAAAATTAGGTTTTATTATCGGACAACAGCCATGGAAAATTGGTAGGTTTTCATGTTGGATGAGTAATGGAGGCCAGCGAACACTATCTAGCTAACTGGTATAATGCTGGATGCTGTTGACTCCTCATCATTGTCAACACAAGTTCTTTTCTCCTCAGTGGATGATGTGCCAACATGTCAAGCTTGTCGGAAAAATATGTTTTTAGATATAGATAACACCAGCTGGTAGAGCAGCGAGCCCTGTTAGCATTCAGTGATAACGCTTGTTTTTGTTAACAAAAACACTGAGTGATTTGACGTGAGATGATTCAATGTGAAAAAACATAGCAACTGAGATGTAGTAAGCAGTGATGAAGCCGAAACCGATGAGATGCAGCTTTTAGAGGCCTTTTTTATAGTTCTGGCTCCTGTCACTACCGCTGTGAACAATTCTGACTCATTTCGTTTCTCTAGAACGTAACTTTACACATCAAACCACTCTGAATGATATCAGTTATATCTTAACCATTAAATTACGAGATAATTTTGAAGTCAGTGGAATTCACCTTTTTTGTAGGGCAAACCGTGGTTGGAACAAGGCAGATCTCCAGGACCAGTGCTGTACCACCTTATCACTATTCAACCGTTTCTATCTGCTCAGTTTCATGCTATTCTACCTAAAAGCTGACTATGGATGTGTGAAGATGCTTCTCTGAAAGCTTGAATAACAATTTCAGAGGAACAGTGTCAGAATCTAATATATAGAAGAAGGAATTTCTCTTGGCGTTCATGTCACCGTAAGTCCTAATTAAAATAAAGAAACAGGTAAAATATTCAACATAATCAACTACAGCACAAACAAATACACCAAATAATCAACAAATAACAACAAAATATGTGCATTGCGCAACATGTCCAGGCACATTCTAAATATTAAAGTTGTGTACAGTTTTAAAGTACAGCATGTTTGCTTCATAACATAGGATTTTTAGAGACATGTTAAAGTGTCCTCAAGAAAACCGTCTAATGGCAGTAAGAATGAGATAAAAAGGAATCTGGTTTGACTGAAACTGGCACTCAGAGGTTGGATGAGCAGAGCAACATGAAGCTGGACTCTGTACTAAATAATACACCAAACCTGAGAGGTCAGGAGGGAAAGAGACTTTCAGCCAAATCCCCAAACTGTCTGAATCTTCTCTCAAACCACAGTGCTCCACTCCAACAGCCAGGACTTGACAACCGCCATCATTTTTAGTTCCTTTATTTGTTTTTTAAGTCTCTTGTTTTTCCTCTCTTCATCTGTTGGCGTGAGACTGTGTATTGTGCCAGAGGAGAAAAATCATGTCAACACAGCACTCAGATCAGATTGTTAGACAGAGTCTATTCTCAAGGCTATGCTTCTAGGTATAGGTTTTATCACTCAACATGGCCAAGAACTGCCTACTTTGACAGAAAGGGACCATTAACTGAGATACAAAACAACAAATCACAGGCCCTGAGTGACTGTCAAAATGGTGCTACAAGAAAAACTCACCAGTGTGAAACAATGTGGAAAACAATGGCAGCTTTGAACAAATCTTTTGAATAACTTTTAAAAACATTTTTTAAACCTTACAAACGTTTTTCAATCCAGTGACCATATCTTGTTCTGAAAGCAGGACACTGCTTGTTTTTCATCAGACTTATAAAACTCACTGATGGACAAAGCTTCCAGGCAGTTTAAGTGGTTTAAGACCATGCTTCTACCTGGTTGAATGGGGAGAGGCCTATAACCCGAAACCAGTTTTAATACATTTAAATCACTGCCCTGCGATGGAGTGGGAAGCTGTCTAGAGTGTTTCCTGCCTTCCGCCCAGTGACCGCTGGAATAGGCTCCAGCTCCCCCATGACCCAGGAGGATAAGTGGCTTAGAAATATATATATATGTGTGTGTGTGTATGGGTATTTGACATCACTGTTAAAACGGACAAAAATCACATGAATGATTTGTGGTCTTTGGCTCGAATAACACACAAAAATGCACTTCAGCATTTTCCCACATGCACAGTGGAGATTTTTCCTGGCAACATCTTTACCAACAAGGCGATTGGCTCTTTTTAATGAAGGGTGAGTCTTCCTGTAACATGGCTGCAATGTTAAGCCTATCCATTATCATATCCCATGGTAAGCAATCCAATCCATATTTCAACCAGTGAACTCTCTCCTCCTCAGAATGTCTCTGGTTAGATGAGGCAGGCTACGTAGGGCTGAGTTAGTTTTGTGTTTGGGGTGTGATATTGAGCCTGTCAGCACTTTCTTTATTCAGAACCCCACAGCCTCTGTCCCCGAGCATGCTGGGAGGGAGCGGGGAAATTCCGAGCACTGGGGGTGATACGTGATTGCTTGACAAAACAGGCAACTCGCTCTGACAAGAGATTCAGAAACGAGAGCAGCTTATCAGGACCACACCTCTCCACACTCACACACACACCAAAACACCAACACATACAGCACGTATCATCTATAATAGTCCTAATTATAAACTGAAAAAAAAACAATGCCACAGCCATGACTAGTTAGTACACAGCTTACCAAAAGAGACAAAGGAAGACACTGTGTTAACACTTTAACGTGCAGCCATTGACAGTATTGACATAACAATGCAAATGGCAAATGGAGTGTCTTGTTAGTGTTTAACAGTGTCCTGTGAGCATTATCAGTAAATGTCATGACAGATGACATAGTGTTTGATGTCATGGCAGCTTATGTTACATGCTCATAGTAATTTTAGCCATTTTTGTTATTTCACATAATTTTAGCAGTATTGTTTATTATGAGTTATTATTATTAGTTATGAGCTTTTTCAATAATGGTGAAATAATTCTGCTATACCCCTAGACAACTCATGACAGTGTATGACACCTGCATATGACTTCTGCCAGTGTTGCTGACACTGTACAATTCTGAAAGAGGTTAGAAAGCCTGTTGCAGCTGTATTATTAAAAACGTCTCGCCAGTCTTAAAATAATAGTTTGGTTAAAAAAAAAAAGTTTGCAGAATTTCCTTCTTGCACCAAAGTCGATCAGCCAAGATATATTTGGTGTAAGACATTTGCTTTTTCAGTTTTGTGGTCTCTGATACTTATAACTAGATTTGTATGTACACTGATAAATAGACCTGTAGATGGTTTTCAGCTATCTAATGTACTTTCGTCTATTTTCTAGCGACATAGACTTAAGTCAGTCTATTAGAGATCACAATTTGAGGCCCGCATGTGTGAATCAGGCATGCAGCTTGCACTATTCGTATTGTTGGAGGTAAGCTTCATTCCTTTTTAGCTACTTGTAGTTCCAGTGCAAAACTAAAAAAGCAAACTTCGGATTGGCTGATCGCCTATATTTACGGCAAGAGAAAATTTGATGTTTCAGTGAACTCTTCTGTGAAACAGAAGGCCCTTTACATCTCAAAGCCCAGAAGAGCACCTGTGCTCTCGTCTTTATGAGCCACAGGACAGAAGTGGGCCGCCGAAGCCGCTCATAGTAAATTATCAATCACATCCATCATCTCTGTAAGGAAAATAGCACAGATGATAAAGAGGCTTTGTGCCGTGTCACAGCATGTCCATTCACGGCTCGGTTTATTGCTGTAGAAAAAGGGAGGAGGAGGAGGAGGAGGAGGAGGAGGAGGAGGAGGAGGAGGAGGTTGATGAGGAAAAGATGAGGAAAACAGCTCCTACCTGCAGAGGCCACGCTGTAGAGGGCGAAGAGCAGGACGGCTATGGGGCGTCTGTGTGCCATCACCCGGGGCAACTGGACACCAGCACTTCAAGCAGTGTTACGCTTCCTGCTCACACGGTCCACACAAACACACACTGAGTTCTGAAAGGTGAGAGAAGGAGGGGTGAGTGAGTTTAGTGCCAGATTCTAATTAACAGAGTAGCGGGGTCTCACTATCCTGTCTTGAAGTGCTTTATGGGATAAGACAGAGGAGGTGCAGCTGGGGAGATGTGTGTTAATCTCAAGACAATTTAAGCCTCATGGTGGGGACAAACAGACAGTACAGATGGACGATCAGATAACCAATGTCATCTATCAATACAATACAGTATTACAATACAATATAATACAGTCTATAAGATTTCTTTAGATAAAATCTTAAGTAAAAAGTTAATTGAATGCAGATATTGGTACTGACTGCAATGGCACAACTCAGTCATTTTAGTGATCAGGTTTTATTCGATTAGCGTGATGTTGAGCTTGTAAAAGCATGTGAAGACCATGCAGATAGCTAGATAAGTACTTATCTAACTATCCACCACTGTATTGTATAGATTCAAAACATTTTGATACAGCAAAAACAGGGGCCTAAAAATCTGCCTTTTGTTTATATGTTAATTTGTTAGTTTTCAGCTTATTAGGGCATTCAATGTCAAACAATACGATATTGTATAATAATTCACACCCTAATGTTAGCCACAAGCTAATTCGCTTCAGCCTAGTATTGTTTGACACCTGGGTATATTGAATTGAAAGGCTCATACTGAGCACTACAATATGATATGTTTCACTTTGTGTATTAGGCCTGTACAATATGGACAAAACACTAAGACTGTGACTATATTGCTACATATTTAGCTTCTAATATGCTTTGTCATACGATTGAATCAACAATGTAAAAGATTAAAGATTAATGTGACATGGCCAAGACTGACAGTATTTGCAATATATTAGGAGAAGGGGACAGTGGTCAGCAAAACCAGCTGGACACCACGCCCACCTCAAAGCATCTGAGAAGCTCCAGGCTGATGATATTGACGGAGATGGAGTAAAGGCAGAGTGTTTCTCAAACGACGTGTGGGTGAAGCACCTCAGGGGAGACAGCTAAGAGGATTAACAGCCGGCCGGAGCTAAATCAGCACGACCACAACTGACCCCAAGAACCAGGGCAGGGGACTCACGCTTGCTTCAGCATTCAGATTAAAAAGGCAAATTTAGTGTGACAATGATTTTTCAGACATATCCTTAATGTTTCACAATAAATATTTACTTGCCAGTTTTCCAGCTATATTCACCTTGTACCTACACAAACTGACCGGTATATCAGATTCACCTACAGGCATAGGTGCACTTTGTAGCTATACAGTTACTGACTGAAGCCCATCTGTTGATCAGCCCCTTTATACTCCCATCTATCAAATGAAAGCGACCACCATAGGACCACTGCCGACCAGATTATTTGGGTGGTGGATCACTCTAAGCACAGCAGTGATGGTACAAAGGTATGAATGCACTAATATGATACACCAAAAAAGGTACTGTACAGATACAAAGTAAATGTACCATCAAAGGTCTTTTAAGGTCCAACTGTGTACCCTAAATTAGATTTAAAGGAACATTACACTTACTTTCTCTGGGTAAAGGCACATGTGTATGATTTACAAGGTGTTTGAAGTCTTAAGCATTCAAATAAAATACAAACTGAGTTTGATAAATAGAGACTCAACACCACAAAAACAGAAAACAGGTTTTGATTTTGCCTAAATTCACATCCCTGCAAAAAAAAAAATGAGTTAAAAATACATATTGATGATCAAACATCACTGACATGAAATATACCTTCAATTATAGAATGACTCAAGGTCCAGGAACAACACACACCACAGAGAAGGGATGGAGTAACGAACACCCTGGAGATTATCTACTTTACGCTTCACACACTTCTACCTGACACGCCACTCACATAACGGACAGCTACTGAGTCATCCAACCGGTGCTTGTCAAACAAATCCTCTGTGGCATTCAAAATATTTACGTCTGCTCAAAAGACCCGAGAACGTGACGTCAATCCGTCCTCAGACAGGCTTCGTTCACTCGGCCGGTCCACGCTGCCAGACTGAAATGGGTTTTCCAGAACCCTGAAGGAGATTCAGCAGAGCTATCATAACCAAATACAGTCTCTAAGAGCACAAACCAGAATCAAAAGCTTAGCCAGTTATTTTATAACCCAAATATCGTTCAAATCAATGGTGCTGTATAATGGGTTGGTACTGTCTGATGGTTAACCGTTATAAATTCACAAAAAGGCTTCTGTTTCAGAGCTCCTGCAGGACCGAGCCGAAGTAGTTTAACTCCAAGCAGCAGAGCTGGACACAGATACTGATCGCATTTCTTTCACTGACCAGTGAGGATTACTTCTTAGAAAAGCAGAGGATCCACATAACAATACATCACTAGAAATGTACACACATGCATGGATGCACAGACACCCAAGCCTACACACACACACACACACACACACACACACACACACACACACACACACACACACACAAAAACAGAAGTCTATATTCCTATCAGGTCTAAGTACTAATTCTTTCAACATAATCTATCACAGATTCCATCATAGATTCGATCACAGCGATCAGGACTCTGTGCAGGCCAGTTCTTCCACACCAAACTCTTTCATCCATGCCTTTATGGACCTGCTTTGTGCATTGGTGTGAAGTCATGTTGGAACAGGAAGGGGCCATCCCCAAACTTTTCCCACAAAGTTGGTCTGCTGAAGCATTAAGAGTTCCTGGAAGGGGCCGAGCCCAACTCCTGAAAAACAACCTCACACCATGATCCCCCCTCCACCAAACTTTACACTTCGCACAATGCAGTCAGACAAGTACCGTCTCCTGGTAACAGCCAAACCCAGACTTGTCTATCAGATTGCCAGACGGAGAAGCGTGATTGGTCACTCCAGACAATACGTCTCCACTGCTGTAGTATATATATATATATATATATATATATATATATATATATATATATATATATATATATATATAAACATATATATATATAAACATGTATTTTACTCGCACACATTTAGCAGTATTCCAATTATAGTGCTGTATATTTTGATATGCCTTCCAATTCACTGAAACCACATTAAGGTGCCCTTGGTGTGATGTGCTTAAAGATATTATTAGTATTATTTTTAACCAAAACAATTTATTTTTGTTGGATTACATGCACTTACTTGATTAATCAAAACTCCCCCTGAAACTCAACTGAAGCTGTGACTGGTCAAAATACTCACAGTGCAGAGTAAAAAAAATATGATTGGTTAGTAGAGCAGGGCCACATGGCTAAAATTTGCAGTGTATATTTTGTATATCTTTTTTCTGAAATGGCTTAAAAGGGTGATTTTTAGATGTGAAGCATCACACACTCACATACTCACTCGCAACACATTTAGCAGGCTGAAAATTCTCCTTAAGGGGGGTGTCAATAGCATCCAAATAGCTTTTGGTGCCTATGATCAGTGACACTGTGTGTCCTTGTTTATCATAACTTTTAATAATGAATAGTCTTTAATAAATGCAGTGATACTTGGAAGTAAACAAACTGTTGCCAAGCAGATTCAAAATGTATACTGGAGTAAGAACTAAAATATAGCAAAAATCCATTTAGAAATAATTAAGTTTTTGTTTACCAAATAAACACAAACATCAACGGTATACAAATCAAATTTATCTGGAGCAGCTGTTTGAGGTGGTGAAAAGGGCTTTTAAGTTCAAAATTGCTGGACTCTCTGAGCATGGAAAACAAATGCAAGAGTAGAAGTGACTGTATTCCTGTCGGAATGGGCAATGGAACTCTGCTCTCCTCTGTCCAGGCTGATGGAGTTGAACTATACGGTCTCTCGACACGCATTACGTTGCTTGAGGTTTCTATTTGTGTTTTGAAAGACAAGATTTTTATCACAATGATCACTGCAAGATTCACACTGTTGCTTTAGTGCTTTAGTTTTTCTGTGAAAATACTGTAAAAGCCAATATTGCGGTAACAATATATTATATGGTGCAGCCCAGTTGTAATTAAGCATTCCTCTATGCTCATACTTTTCCTCAATATGGGGACATTTGATTCCTGCAACGTGCTAAACACACACGCACACACACATTTCTCCTAACAATTTCTTCATGTATTCAAAATCCTCTTAAACACTTCCCAGTGATGTGATGGGTGCGACAGGAATGGAGGTGATGGCATAAACAGGAACTGCCAGTGTGTGTTTCTGTTCAATGGGCCGCCTAGAACACACATTTGGTCATGTTAACATTGTGTCCGAAAAAACGCATTGTCCAACTTTCAGCCACCACACACAGCGCTACTTTCTCACAGGCCTACTCGGCCCTTCAAAAATCTCCAGGTTTTAAAATACAAATAAGCCTGTATAAAAGTGTTGAAATGCCATTTCTTTGTCACAATGTAACAGATAACAATTATTGCCCATAGACTACTATAAAACATGACTGGTGCATATCCACATTCTCACAAAGGCAATGCAAGTGGCAAATCATTTCATTTACTGACACGTACAAGATGTGGAAGCCGTCTCGTCACCATGCACTAAGCTGCTGGAACTACTATTTTGGTGGAAGAAATTAAATAACAATAAAGTAACATAATATATTCAACCAATCAGGTTTGAACTTAAACTTTTACTGCTGTGAAAAGGAGCTTATTTTACAGGAGATGTAAATAGTAAAAACCCACCAGCAGTCCGGCTTTGTACCATCTGTTTCAGGCATCAAATCACAGAAAAAGAAGTGGTCATTCATAGACGCCTGGAAATTAAGACACAACTAGTAAGAGGCAGTGAAGTCAGTGCAGTTCACTAATGCATTTAGCAGCAACACTTCAAGCCAACATGGGCAGCGTAGAGTGAGAGGGTGAATGAGAAGGCCAAATGGCATAACAGATACTACTACCAACACACAAAGTAGGAAATGTTTAAACCTCAGTGGTCAACCCGCAGACATAGTAACTGATCCATGCATGTGTAACCAAGAAGTACATCCACAATACCAGTCAAACATCCATGCATAGACAGACTTTCTTTATTTGCACAGTTTTACCACGAAAAAAATAAAGATTAAGTGATATGAAGTGATTAAAAAAGCAATTCAAACAAATTGAAAATGTCTAAATGTTTGTAGACATTTGTTTATCCAGGGTTTCCTCTGAAATCAAGGTTATTAATGAGGAGTTTCTCCACCCTTTGTTGTAGTAACAGCCTTTCATTTTCTGAGAAGGCTTTGCACTAGTTGGAACATTGCTGTAAGGATTGGATTGCATTCAACTATAAGAGCATTAGGGTCAGAGAGGTCAGAGAGGTCAGAGATCAAGGATGATTAGTTCTAGCTCACAAACCCCAATGCAGAACTCAGTTCCATTGGTCCATAGCCCAATGCTGGGGGCTTTATATCCCTCCAGCCCAGTGGTGCACAACTCTGGTCCTGCACAGTTTAGTAGTTGTCTTATTTAAACACGTTCATGGAACCTGGCAAATAATAGAATTCAATCCGGGGTGTTTGAGCAGGTAAATCAGCGAACTGTCCTAGACATCAGCCCTGCAGGACCAGAGTTGTGCACCAGGCTTGAAGCTTTACTGGCATTAATATACACTATTTTTTTTTAAAGTATTCACTCACCCATTCAAATCATTGAATTCAGGTGCTCCAATCACTTCCATGGCCACAGGTGTATAAAGCCGAGCCCCTAGGCCTGCAGACTGCTTCTACAGACATTAGTGAAAGAATGGGTCGCTCTCAGGAGCTCAGTGAATTCCAGCGTGGTACCGTGATCGGACGCCACCTGTGCAGCAAGTCCAGTCGTGAAATTTCCCCACTACTAAATATTCCACAGTCAACTGTCAGTGGGAATATAACAAAGTGGAAGCAACTGGGAACGACAGCAACTGTGGTCAGCGACGTAATTCGACAGAGCGGGGTCAGCGGTGCATAGTGCGCAGAGGTCACCAACTTTCTGCAGAGTCAATCAATAAAGACATCCAAACTTCATGCGGCCTTCAGATCAGCTCAAGAACAGCATAGAGAGCTTAATGGAATGGGTTTCCATGTCCGAGCAGCTGCCTTACATCACCAAGCGGTGATGCAGTGCAGTGCAGTGTGCAGTGGTGTAAAGCACCGCCACTGGACTCTAGAGCAGTGGAGACGTGTTCTCTGGAGTGACCAATCACGCTTCTCCCTCTGGCAATCCAATGAACGAGTCTGGGTTTGGTGGTTGCCAGGAGACGGTACTTGTCTGACTGCATTGTGTCATGTGTAAAGTTTGGTGGAGGGGGGATCATGGTGTGGGGTTGTTTTTCAGGAGTTGGGCTCGGCCCCTTAGTTCCAGTGAAAGCACCAAGAGATTTTGGACAATTTCATGGTCCCAACTTCACGGGAACAGTTTGGGGATGAGCCCTTCCTGTTCCAACATGACTGCACACCAGTGCACAAAGAACCATAAAGACACGGATGAGAGAGTTTGGTGTGAAAGAACTTCATTGGCCTGCAACCAGACAGAACACCTTTGGGATGAATTAGAGCGGAGACTGTGAGCCAGGCCTTCTCGTCCAACATCAGTGTCTGACCTCACAAATGTGCTTCTGGAAGAACGGTCAGAAATTCCCATAAACACATTCCTAAACCTTGTGGAATGCCTTCCCAAAAGAGTTGAAACTATTGTAGTTGCAAAGGGTGGGTTGATATCATATTAAACCCTATGGATTAAGAATGGGATGTCACTCAAGTTCATATGCATGTGAAGGTGTAAATACTACATTTAAAAAATCTATTTGTATGCATTTACCTCATTTCTTAAACTATTACAAACCAAATTTCAAGCCTGTAGGCAAAACAACTGAAAGATACTGAAAAACACACATCCGACCAGTCTAAACGTTTGACTGTGTAACCACAGAGCAGCCAGCCTCAACCTGAGAAATGAACGTAAAGAAAAAAATACAACTCTACAGTTAACACATGCAGTATCTTCCCATTCATCTCGCTCTCTTTCACTCTTGCTCTCTCATTTTCACAGCCTTAATCACACTCTTTTCTCTCCATATCTCATGTCCTTTTTCTTTCTTACTCTCACTCTCTTATGCTCTCATCCCCCCTCTTTGTCTCTTTATCTTTTTCCTCACTCAGACTTATTCTCTCCCTTGCTCTCTTTTAATATTCTCTCTTTCTCTCTCTCTCTCTCTTTCTTTTCGTCTCTCTCTCTTTCTCTCTCGCTCTCTTTTTTTTTCTTTCTTTGCTTCTCTCTCTCTCTGCAAGGCAAGGAATGTTATGGTACACTTATTTCTCCTTCTGTGTGTCTCTCTCTCTCTCTCTCTCTCTCTCTCTCTCTCTCTCTCTCTCTCACTCGGTAAACAGCTGTTGAACAAAGAGCTATTCAGAAGAGGGAAGTCGTTTTGGAGAATCTCTACAAATACCACACCTCCAGCACCTCAAGCACCTCCAGTACCGGGGCTGGGGTCAGTGCCCTCCACTTTTGATTTGTGCTCCAGGGGCATCTTCAGAGCACACACACACACACACACACACACACACACACACACACACACACACACACACACACACAGAGAGAGCTCACATGCAGAGAGCAGTGGGAGTGAAAATATTTCATCCTCTTCGTGGGGTGTGTGTGTGTGTGTGATCAAAGCCAGGAGAGAGAGTGTTACACTCCTGATCCACAATCAGAGGAAGCCAGAGTCCATACAGTAGCTGCAGGTCAACGGGGGCTATTGTCAGAGACCATATACAAGAACTCTACATTCCTATTTAAAAACATACACAAAGTTGACAGTTTATTAGTTATACCTAGGAGCTACCTACAATGGACATTTTATCAGAAACACCATATAGAAAAACTTGACAGGGTGACAGTAGCCCAGTTGTTGCATAGCAATGTTACTAGGGTTTTCACACATATAATTGACTCACTGTTAGACTGAACCTACAGCCACTAAATTAAACTCTGGTGCACAATGTTATATTATATATATATATATAAGCAAAACATGATGAAGTGAGTGAGTGAGTTACAAGCAAGGCCCATGAGATGCTTCACACCTAAAAGGCTACATTCATTGTGCTCTACTTCATATCTATGATGATGAAAAAGATAAGAGACAGATTGTTATGCAAACTAGCAGTCTGCACTTTTGCTCAGTTGGTTGTACAAGAAACACTAGCAAGACCAACAACCAACACAATACATGTTCATTTAGATGCGGTTTAACCAAAGAACTGAAGTGCTGTACTCTTACTCTGTATCTCACAATCTTTGTTAATAATTGCTTCAGAAGCTTTCAGGACCATCTGAACGGAGGAATCGCTCGATCTGATTAGAACGGCAATAAATCTCTGTAGGATAATCAGAGGGAGTGAAACCTATTAACAATTACTGCACACACTAACTGCACATATTTACAAATAAGTCCATCTGCTCCAGCTTCAAGTTTACTTGTACCAAATTAGATCACTAGTGGTACCACACGCTGCCTGTGCTCACACTACAGGCATGTGGCTCAGACTGTTTTGGTCAGTCATTGTCTAACAAGGACAAGATGAGTTTGTTATTGCTAAAAGTTGGATCACCTTGCAGGAGTCCCGCTGAACGGCTGACTCTCTCTCTCTCTCTCTCTCTCTCACCCATGCGTACCATAACAGCTACACTACCATAACACACAGCCACAGGCTGGAATAGTCATTAGCGAATCGAAGGCAGCAGACCCCAGACTGAACATAATAAGTAGCTATGAGTTACTCCATGCTATTGCGGCGTAGGAGGACTGGTGACTGACCATATGGTTTAAGCACATAGCCTGGATCTGAATCCAGACCAGCAGTAAACAAAGCAGCCACTGGCTCTGCTAGCACCCCAACCGAACTGAAGTGAACAAGGAGCAGCAGAAGTGGCATTTTAGCAAAAAAGTGGCAGTCTTAAGATTTGACTGTCTACCATCACTTCATAAAACACCAATTTCCACACTCTTCAGCATGCAAGCATTGCTCTTCCTACCAGCTTTTATTTGGGCTGCAATCGTTAAAGTAAAATTCCACTGATTTTTTTAACATTTCTGCATAGTTAAATGAATAAGATGTAAAGAAATCCATGCAGAGTGACGATGTGAAATGCATCATTCCAGGTTTGGTGATTAAGCATTTAACGCTATAACGGTTCCCTCACAGTAAGTTATTACATGACACACTTATAAATACACTGCCTGATTTTCTTAGATATTGTTTTGCAATAGTATGACGGTAAGATTTTGGCCTAAAACATATTTTTTTCCTAGCCATTCAAACCATTCAGACAGTGTGCTCTAAGGCAAAATAGTCTTCAAAGATCTATTTAACCACTAGCCATATTAAACAACAGTAACATCCCAGAAGACATGCGTGTGTGTTCGCTTGTCATTTTGGACAGTAAATGAAATGGCTACATTTGCGTCAACATTGAGACCCCTGGTTCCAATCAACACCACTGTAAAGAAACCCCAGTAAGAACCTGTTTACATCTGGTCACTTTATTCATCCTGAGTATCAGGATTACACCTAAAAAGTGGCAAGCCTCATAAAAATACAAGTGTAAATGCACCCAAGATGCATTCGACAATCAAAACTCCTCCCCACGCAGTACGTTACTGTGCATGTAATACTGTGCAAAAACGAACTGCAGATGATTTAATAAACAGTTGGTAACTGGTTGCCATGTAATGAGTGGATTTGCATATTCACAGCAATTGTATACCAGTCAGACGAACCAGTGTAACCATTTGACTACCAAGTGTAAATGCATGTGGCTAAAATCTTATTAGATATTAGTCGCATGAAATAACTGTGTGTAAAGAGGGTCTGTTTCTAAGTTTTTACATCTCAACAACTTAATTATGCAGAAATTTTGATCATTTAGTAAATATCATTTTGATATTTAGTCATTTTTGAGGTTTATACATGATCTCTACCAGTAATATATGATTGCTGTGATTCAGATCTGTTTGTACCAAAACCATAAAATGATACAAACATCAGCAAAGTGAGAAAAGAATCAGAGGAATAGACAATGAAACCGGTTCCTTTCAGTCCTCAGGTTGTATTTTGACTATTTTCCCACTCTCCTTCTTGGGTAAAGGTATGCTACATGTAAGGTCAAGACTGTGTGATGACCCCCTTGATAAGTAAGAAGGCAGGTGTGCTGGGTTTTAGTTATCTTTCCTTGGCTAATGTCAGGGGCAGGCACGATAGTCCAAGGTCAGGGCCTCTCTTCAGTGACCATGGCTCTGTCTCACCACTCAATGGTGGCGTCAGACATTTGAACACCGTACAACACACTGAACAACACGCCACAAACTATTTCCTGCAGTGAGAAGCCGCAGGACTAATCCATCCAAATCAAACATGACTTAACGAGATGCTGTCCGATCTGTTCCATTTGCGAAATGTGAAACATTTCGTATGAAAGAAGGAAAAAAAAGTATTCCCACTTTGTCCCAAATGCAGTTTATCAGCCATGTTTAGTGTTTCAAGTTTGTTTTTTTAGTTTTGTGCTGCAGCTACAAGATTCATTTGTGGCTAACAAGTAACAAAAGCAGGGTGTTCCACCAAATTTTGGGCCCTGTGGAAGAGTACACTACAGGGCCCCCTTCTAAAATTTCAAACTGCCCACCAAAACAAACCTTTAGTCCAGGCCTTATGACAGCCACCTCCTCCTCCAGGCTCTAGATGATCGGCTCCAATATTGATCCAACTGTGATGCCCCTAAATGGAAGCTTATGTACTTTAATTAGCACATTTGGATCAACTGTGCTGATAAATTTGGTTATGTGGTTTCTGACTCTTTATGATTTACTGTTGGCTATTAAAATGGACAAAAGCATTGAACATAACTAAAAACAGTAGTAGTAGTAGAAGTGTTTCCCACAGGTCTAAAACATACCAGGGGGAGTACCAAACGAGGTGTGCAAGACGTTATTTGAATATATGGATACTTACAGCATCACAGAATTGATTCACTTATTCTGGTATTTAGGTAATGACCGAAAGAATAAGATCGCGAATACAAGCGGCCGAAATGAGTTTCCTCCGCAGGGTGTCTGGACTCTCCCTTAGAGATAGGGTGAGAAGTTCAGTCATCCGGGAAGGCCTCGGAGTAGAGCCGCTGCTTCTCCACGTCGAGAGGAGCCAGCTGAGGTGGTTCGGGCATCTGGTTAGGATGCCTCCTGGACGCCTCCCTCGGGAGGTGTCACAGGCGAGTCCACCGGGGAGGAGACCCCGGGGAAGACCCAGGACACGCTGGCGTGACTATATCGCCCAGCTGGCCTGGGAGCGCCTCGGAATCCCCCTTGGAGAGCTGGTGGAAGTGGCTGGGGAAAGGGAGGTCTGGGCTTCATTGCTTAGGATGCTGCCCCCGCGACCCGAACCCCGGACAAGCAGAAGATAATGGATGGATGGATGGATGGATGGATGGATGGATGGATGGATTCTGGTATTTAAATAAGGCACGCTTTTCGATTTTAGATGTGAATCACCTCCTGGACTGGCATGGTTGAATATGCATGTTAAACACTGAGCGGTCATACTGAACCATTAATTATTACTGATAATGCCAAGATGAACGCTTCTACTGTATCTATCTCTGTGAACACTTTTGTCCATTTTTATGGACAACAGTATGTCATCCTGTGAGACTTCTTGAGAACTCAACACAGTCTAAGTCATTTGTATGATGATTTAGGTGTAATGGTTAGCTGTAACATTGGTCTCAAGATTCCAGTGAAGAACTAGCAGGAACCACATCTCAAAGACCAAACATGTCTGCGCTGATTATAGGTTCAGAGAGAAACTATGTAAAATTGATTTTTGGCCCAAAACCATCTCTTTAAACAAGTCTTATTTGGCCCGAATGTGTAGAAATCTAGTGCTAATTCAGTATAAACAAAGCATACGTGAGCAGACTGTGATGCAGCTGATGCTGACATGTTTATAACGGAGGATGTGCTGGTTTGGCCAGAGAGAATCGCTCCGCCTTGGCTGTGAGCAGAGCCACGTGTCGAGCAGGAACACACCAGGGACGAACAGAGTGGCCAGCTGCACTCTAACATACACAACAGCCAAAGGCCACATGGAGTGACCCGCACAGACCAAGACAGGGACAAAATTTACTTCTCTCGCTCAGTCTCAGATACAGAAAGACACACACACACACACACACACACACACACACACACTAATGCACTACTCACACATAACATCTGTACTGAAAGGGGCCACAGGGAAAGGGTCAAACCACAACACACACACACACACACACACACACACACACAAATGCAGACTTTGTGTTTTACAGTCTGCTCCTTCACACATGGAACATCTGTGTATGTGCGTGTTTGTGTGTGACCTACTCATGAGTCACGGCAGAATACACACATGCACAAACACACATACATTTGTTTTTATATCTTCTCAGGAGTCGGTCATATAGTACTTCTATGCAAAAAAACAAGACCCATGTATTACATTTGTAAATACCTATACCAGGACTAACATGTATTATATATACCTACATGTAACAGTCAAGTCAAAGTTTATTTGTATAGCACTTTTTACAACAGTCCTTAATATGTCTCATGTGTATTTTACATATCTAAGCCTCTGTATATAATAAAACATGTCCCATATGTATTAAGTATGTTACATATATTGTTACAGAACCCGTATCTTTAACTATTTTGCACAATTTGACAGAATAGAAATGGTCCAAAAGGACTTTGTTACATACATTTGCACTGTAACTTCAGAATGTTCTTCCTCTAAATTTGCCATTTTAGAGATAGTTTTGTTCTAACGGCAACAACATAACCTAGTCCTAATCTTAACCTGTTTCCCCTTCCATCTATCAAAATAATGAAAGAATAAATGAAAGTGAGGATGATGGATCAGTCCAGTTTTCTTGTTTTTCTTTGTTTTTACAAAGTCAGAGCACACGCACGTTTACAAGCATCAACATGAACGGCATGCAAACACACTCCTAGGCCTCTCCACCTCTCTCTGAATCATCAGTCACACTCAGGGCTGCACTGCTGCTGTACAGCAACAGGCAGAAATTAACAAAAAAATCCCTCTGAGTGATACAGACCCATTAGTCTTTCAAGCTACGACTAGCTAGCGAGCCTCGTTTCCTCCTTCTGCACACTCTCTCTCTGTCTCACTGCCTCCCTCAATCTTTCTTTCTCACTCCTCTCTCACTCTCTCATTCTTTCTCCTGCTCTCCCACTCTTTTTCTCACTTCCTCATTTACTCTCTCTCAACCTCCCACTTTCCCTCTTCTTTCTCTCACCTCGTTTTCTTCTTTCTCTCTCCATCTTTTTCTCTATCACCCTTTTTCACTCACATTTAATTCTCTATCTTTCTCAGTCTCTCACCCTCTCTCTTTCTTTCTCTCTCTCTCTCTCTTTCTCTCTCTCTCACTGTCCATCTCTCTCACCCTCTTTAACTATTGCTCCTTTTTTGTCTTATTTTCTTCTCTCTGCCCCACTCTCTCTCTTTCTCTCTCTCTCTCTCTCTCTCTCTCTCTCTCTCTCTCTCTCTCTCTCACTCACTGTCCCTCTCTCTCTCTCTCACTGTCCATCTCTCTCACCCTCTTTAACTATTGCTCCTTTTTTGTCTTATTTTCTTCTCTCTGCCCCACTCTCTCTCTTTCTCTCTCTCTCTCTCTCTCTCTCTCTCTCTCTCTCTCTCACTCACTGTCCCTCTCTCTCTCTCTCACTGTCCATCTCTCTCACCCTCTTTAACTATTGCTCCTTTTTTGTCTTATTTTCTTCTCTCTGCCTCTCTCTCTCTCTCTCTCTCTCTCTCTCTCTCTCTCTCTCTCTCTCTCTCTCTCTCTCTCTCTCTCTCTCTCTCTCTCTCTCTCTCTCAGATAGTACTAAGACTAGACTAAGAAAATATTTCATGTATGATCAGTATGACTAATCCATCCTGCAAGAAGAAACGGTACACCCATTTTCAATTTTTTTACACATCTTCTACTTCAATTCACAGTAAACTTCCCGAAAACTAGGTTGACTGTAAACGCGTGTTAAGCTCTGCTTGAATGAAGACCCTAATCACAACTAGGAAAGACTGCAGAAAAAAAGAGCAGAAGCCATGATGAGCCTTTGGTGAGTAACCTGAAAACCAGATCTATATCACTACGGCCCTGAACCAGAAACAAGTCACAAATCACTCATCACACAACTGGTTTCACACTGTACACGTCAATTGGCTTACACTAATGCTCAATCTGCACCAGCTAAAGATATTATTCACACACACCACAGTCATTCTCTTCACAGCAGGCCTGCCTAAATGCATAACTTGTTCATCTGTATTGATATTGACCTTTGCGAGGCTATTATCAAAGCTAATAATACTGTAATGAGCATCTAACTAGTCACAGTGTCCTTACAGTGTGCTGTGAGCAACCCGACCAATCAGATCTATCAATGTTTATGGATCAAGGTATTCATATAAATGTTTATTCCAGTTACTAATCTGCCAGTGTCCATCAACCCTATCAAACCAAACGTCTCACTAGTGAAACATTCAGAGACCATGGCAATGTCCCCTTTTTCAAATCTGCCATTAGATGAGATAGGGAATGTGAAACTTCTGGAAACTTTTTACTAAGAAAATCAATTTGACCCAAACTTTCAACTGTAAATACATTCCAATGAAACTTAGTTTGGCCACTCATATGGTTAGAAAAATACACTGCTTTTTAAATGGACACATCTTTCTCTAGGCTCGAATTTAATTTAATGTAATCCATCCATCCATCCATCCATTTTCTAATCCATTCAATTCAAATTCAATGCAATTATTATTGATTAAATACAGCATGATGTGATTAACAGTAATTCATTATTTTAATGGTTTGACGGCCATCGGTTTCCCATATGTGGATGTGTCAAATCACAATGCTTGTATTTTGTCCAACTTCCAGCCTTAGAAGTAACGGAGTAATTTTCAGTAGTTACCAGATAATAAGCCATAAGATCAATAACTGAATAATAAGCCTGCAGTTTCAGGGGTTAATGACCTGCTCACGGAATCTTGCTCTTAATCTTATATGCTCCCCACAAGCTATGCTTTCATAGCCACTGTAGACTAATCACTAATCACATATACAGACTCTTATCACCCCCATTTAGCCTGAACTGATGCTAAGCTACAGATATCACTCCTTCTAAGCCTACAAGAAGCATTAAATAGTCTGACTGGAATCCAAGCGAACCCCTCTGAGAAGCCTCATTCATGCATGAACTTTTGGAGGAAGTAGAGCGAAGGTTTTAGCACAGTAAATGTACTACTAAAAAGCATCCAGTCACTGGTGAATTGGGAACTAAACAGTGCATGTTATTTTTATGGTCTACAGGGAACTATAACAGCAAAAATATAAGGAATATATGATTTTAGTGCAAGTGTAGCAGTCACTGTGTCTTAAAGAATAGCTGATGGTCTTTTGGATGAATAAGCTGAATTTAATACTTAATCGCATTAACACATTTATTTGGGCTGATCACACTTATTTTCCCCTGTTGCTAGCTTTCAAAATCAGCAGTCGTGGGCTGAAGGTTAGGGGACCAGCCCTGTGACCGGAAGGTTGCCGGTTCAATCCCCTCGGCTGACAGTCCATGACTGAGGTACCCTTGAGCAAGGCACCTAACCCCCAATTGCTCCCCGGGCGCCGTGGATAGGGCTGCCCACCACTCCGGGCAAGTGCTCACTGCCCCCTAGTGTGTGTGTTCACTAGTGCGCATGTTTGTGGGTGTTTCACTTCACGGATGGGTTAAATGCAGAGGTCTGATTTCACAGTGTGCAAACACAGAGACAAATGGTTCTCAACTCAATTCAAATGTCGGTGTATTTCATCAGTTAAATATACGGAAGTAAAAGAATGGAAAACATGCCACAGGGCTTTACAACAAAACCAGCAGTTCATATCTTCTGACGGATGCCGTGACATCTTTAGAGGGTGAGTAATGTTTGTTTATTTGAGTCTGTTTTCAGGTGCTCCTAAGTGTGAACAGATAAGAAGCAAGATACCTAATCAGCCACATGTACTTTCAAGGGCCCATACCTTGGAAAACTGATTGTCTCTGGCTTTTTTAAATGAAGGAGTATGAAGTAATATGCAAACACTGTTAAAGTTTCACAACGTACCTTTCACTCTGCAATCAATACAGTCCACATATGGAACCTGAGCTGCTGAAACATCCTGCTTTGAATGTGAAGTTTACATGATGCCCCAAGAAACAATTCATTTACATATACCCGTTATGCGAAATACCCCATGGTATTCAGGGGAAGCCCCTTGTTGGCTGGCTACTCCAGCGTTGGCTGCCTGCTAACTCACTTACCACTCACTGACTAACAACAAAATACTCGGTTCAACATTGTTTCTTTTGGAAATGCTCTTCTAGTTTCACTCTAATGCACTGTTCCACACATTAACTGAGATATTACAAATCTCCTCCTTTTGTTGTCGGTTTAATAAATAACAACTCACTCTTTCCGCAAATCTCTTGCAAAACTGGGTGTGTTTTCAGATTTACAGATATGTCACAGTATATTGTACATTTTTTCAGTGGTATCCTGGGCATATGAAGGACCAACTGGGTGAAGCAATACAGCACCACCCTCAGGCCAACCAGTACTGCATCCATAGTTAGTTAAGAATAAAGAAGACAGAAGTTGGCTGATTGTTGATGATGCAGGCAAAACAATGACTTTTCCCTGAATTCATTTTTGAGTGTCGATTTTTCCCTAATTGACAGCACATCATAATAATACGTTCATTTCCAGGGACCTTTCAGAATTTTGGTTTTAAGACATTCCAGGTGTCCAAGAGGTTCATTTGGAGGCCCCCCCAGGGCCCCCTGTGCAGCCTACAGCAGTTTAGCTCCGCCCATTCACACTGAAGTTCTAAGGAGTGTTTCAGCTCCGAGTGCTTTTTGAATAAGGCACAATACAGGGTACCCAATCTGAACAGACCATTTAAATCTATCTGTTTTAAAGGCACAGTGACAAAATCAGCCTGTTCAACACTAAGGGATGCATCATTTTTGGTATATAAAACCATACAAACCATACATCTTTCATTTAGTGAGCTATACAGCTGTTCGTGCATGTAAAAGATCTGCAATGTCACAAAGCTGACTTGTTGTTTGAAGATGATGCAATCTCATAACAAAATCATTACTGCCCCCCCACTTCACACAAAAGACCTACAATGTAAAACCTACCACTTAGAAACGTCCCTGATCAGTCTATCTTGGTGGATTGGGTCTGCCAACTTGTTCTACCTAACTTTCAGGATGGGGCTTGAACTGATATGGCAGAACCAATGGTATTGTAAGAACAGCCAAAGCGTTGTGGAACTTGTAGCAGGATGCTGTCCCATATGTACAGAAAGGGGGCTGGGGGGAGGGTGGGGGGCTGCTTAAAGACACAGGAGCTCTAACAGAGCGTTGAATGTATGTAACAGTATGAGAGATTACTGTGTTTTCGGAAAGTTGAAGCATGTAAATCTATTATATCAGAGCAAAATAATCAAATAAAATTATGTACCAAAATAAAATTTGATTATAATTAAACTGAAAATGAGCACTAGGTTCCCTTTTGATTTAATTGTTAACCGCAATCATTCATTTAAATCATCAGCAAAAATGTCAGGATCACGACCGGACAAATGACACATGATTTTTTTCATCCTTATTAAAACTTTATTAAAATAATTTATCGACATAAATCGATAAATCGATATTGACATAAATCGGCATTCTAGCACAAAAGCAACTACACAATATTCACATTTATTCGGATCGAACGCCTGCGGACCTACTCAGTTAGAGAAGGCAACTGCAACTGCATACAGTGCAGAGAACAGTGAGTCATTAGATAACTATGAGCGTATCCCTCTAACACTTCAGCTCCACAATCTTACAAATACTGCAGGTCCTGTTTGCAGAAAGACACCGTTTCACTCTCCTCCCTGCACATTTCCCTGTATTTAGTATGCTGTGCTCTAAGTGGGGGTGAAAATCTTACAAATGCCACAATGCAATTCAACGTTTGCTGATATTTCCTGTGTTATTACAATATCACTTCATCCAGATTCTCCAAGAAAACATCCATATTTTACTTTATGTTATAAAGTGTTCACTTCAATTCAAAATAGCCTCCACCAAAATCAGGTTGGCAGTAAACATAGTAAACATTTATTAAGCTACATTGGAATGAAACCCCTAAAAATTATTACTACATTTTTCAGCTCCTACCACAAACAAGCGAAAACCACTGGCTTGGCAGAATCACTGCATAGCCTTTATAAACAATGCACTGATCAAAACCAACGTGTTGTAACATCCCAGAAGAAGGAAGAGGTACAGAAAAAAGGACATAAACACTAAAGTGTTTGCTCACTTCTTAGACTAGACATTGCAACATTCGTGTGAGGATTTGACTACATTCAGCCACAAGAGCAACAGTGAGGTCAAGTACTGATGCTGGATGATCAGTTTTGGATCACAAACTAAAACCTAAAGGTGCTGGATGGTGCTCCATCACTCTGGAGAGCACGGTTCCACTGCTCCACAACCCAATGTTTTTGTTATATCACTCTAAATGACAACTGTGGCTGCTCCATAGTATCCCATTCTATTGGCCAATGCTTTTCTATGGAGATTACACAGGCTGTGTGTGCACAACTG